>NC_139030.1:65167859-65413584 GCF_964662115.1 Mustela nivalis | reverse complement strand
ACTGAGCCACCCAGGTGTCCCTACCTTATTTTATTTTTATCACTGGCTTTTTGTTATTCAGTGGTTTATAATTCATTGTTATTAATACTTATGCTCATGTTGGCCTGTATGACCATTTCATGTGTTTCCATTATTTTTTGAGCCCTTCGGCATAAGATAATCAGGCTCATTCTGTACTTCTCATCCTTCAGCCTAGAACCAACCATATTTCCAAGGAACGTTGGTCCTTTGCTGAGGATGGATGGCATTTAGAAACTGAGATCTGTTCGTTGTTATTAAGATGTCACTGCTTCTGGATCCTCTTGAGTAGACAGGTGTGGGATATGTGTCACGTGATTCATGGCTGTCTCCTCCGCCTTAGCATACTGGCCTGGAATTTTGGGGTGGCCATTCCCTAGGAAGAAGGTTAACTTCCTTTTGTTGGTAACACTTGTTTTTTATTTCACCACATGATATTTTTCATCAGCAAGCACTGATTTAGAGTTTTCTCTTAAATCTGAGATATTTTACCTTAAGAGAATAGATTCTTTGAAGGAAAGGTAATTTTTAAAAATCTGTGATTTTCTTGACAAATGTGGGTTTATTCCTGTAGGTAGGTATCGGAGAGACAGGATCTAAAAATAAAAATAGTACACAGAAAAGTCAGACAGTGCTTTTAAGATACATCTTTTAATTCAAATCTAGGCTTGCTTTCTTTGCAGTCTTTCTGAGGATTTGGATCTGTGACTTGTTGAGTGTTATTTGTAGGGTTCAGTTTATTATAGATGACCTAGGGAGCAATAATTTCTAAGGGAAGTTTTGGACATCTAAAGTTAATTTTGGAACCTATCTTAAAAAAAAAAAAAAGATTTATTTATTTTACGGCAAGCCACTTGCATGTGAGTTGGGGAGGTCGGGAGGCAGAAGGAGAGAATCTAAAGGTCTACTCCCTGATGAGTGCAGATCCTGTCACAGGGGCTTGATCCCACCATCAGTGAGATCATGACATGAGGTTAAAACAAGAGTCAGACACTTAGTGACTGAACCACCCAGGCACTCCATGGACCTTGTCTTATAACTTAGTACTTTCTTACAAATCAGTTGTTGAAATTCAGAATATAAACATTTGAAATGCATTTCACAACTCCTTAGAGAAAATACTCATTTTCCTGGATTTCTTCTAGATCTGCCTAATAGTTTTTCTTTGTCTCTGCTTCAGTTTTAAAGACAGTGTTGTGATACTTACCAATAATGGTGTATCATTTTAGGATTTGTGGGTATCACTCTACAGAAACATGTATATTAGAAGTATCTGTCATTTTTATAGATTATTTTTCATTTAAATGGTATAAATTATAAAGACATAGAATAATACTTTTCAAAATACTTGAGTTTTTAATAAATTCAATTTTATCTTAGCACCACAGAGACCTTCAGATTGGTCCAAAAAGAAGAAGGAACCTCTAGGGAAATTGGCCTCTTTATTTAAACTTATTGTGAGAGTGATCTATTCTTTCCACACTCTGAGCTTCAAGGAAGTACATTCTGATACTCTCCTCACTGTCGGCAACTCAATCATCAGTATTCTTTCTAATGTACTTGGACGTATTTCTTTGCCTTCTATGATCCGAAAAATATTTGCAACTTTAACAAGACCTCTGGCATTATTTTATGAAAACTTAAAGTAAGTATTTAGAATTTCTATGTAATAGCTTTAAATTAAATGTCTTTAGATGTAGGTAGCAAACTTTTGTCATTTTCCCATCAGCTTCTTGTTATGGATGGTAATTGTTACCATTTAGTGAAGAGGGTACTATATTAAACTGCATTTGTTAAAAAGGTAGTTCAAATCATACAGAAATATAAATAAGAGGTAGAAATTGGGAGTTTTAAAATTTTGTGTGCTATTTCAACCCTGTCTTTCAATTTAGTGCATACCTTTTCAGATTTGATAATACAAACAAGCATACCTGTTAAATTTACAATGTATATGAAGCATATTTGACATGCTACTTTGTGGTTAAGTATATGGTATACCCTTAAAATATTGTATGCGTCTTGTACCATTCATCTAAGAATCTCATTCTCTTTGATGTCTGCAGAGGGTTCCATAAATCTTTGTACCCAGTTTCCTCTTAGCAGACATAAGTGTTTTTCTAGCCTTTTCCCTAGCTTCACAGTATTATAGTTGAACATATTTGTATACATAACAGTTTGCCACTACTTCTTCAGAAAGAGGTCGTAGATGTCAGATTGTTGGTTCAAAAGGTATACGTACTTAAATTTCTGAATTACCATGTAAAAATTTACAGTATCCTTTCCATTTGAATCGAAATAAGCAATGCCTTGAACCATGAAAAGTCCCAAATAACATAACTTTTTTAAAAAAGCAATTTGAAAGGATTCATCGATGTTTCTTCTAGCAAGCTTATGTGGTTCAGTCATAATAGTCTGTCTTTTATAAATTAAATACATGAAGAAAGTTTTAAGAACAAATTTGATAAAAGTACAAAGTAGAACCCCAAATTTATTAGCTTTTTGTGCATCTTTTAGCCTTTAAGCTTAAAAATAATTTATGCTTTTTAATTAAAAAAAAATTTTTTTTTTAAGATTCTATTTATTTATCAGATAGCGATCACAAGTAGGCAGAGAGGCAGGCAGAGAGAAAGAGGGCAGCAGCCTCTCTGCTGAGCAGAGTGCCTGATGCAGGGCTCTATCCTAGGACCATGGGATCATGACCTGACCCGAAGGCAGAGGCTTTAACCCACTGAGCCACTGAGGTGCCCCAATTTATGCTTTTTAAAAGAGGTACAGAAAGAAGTGACTAATATTAGTATTTTGAGATCTTTTCTAAATGTTTTTCTGTGGCTCTTTTTTCTCCCCGCCGTGGTTCATTTTTTAAGATAGGTTTGTTTCACGTTTGTTTGATAATTTGACATTTTTAAAATTAAATCTTGGGCACCCTTTTATATCACTACACATGTCTCATTTTTATGGCTACGTTACATATTTTTAGGTTTAACTTTCTGAAATATAAGTGGTACTCTTGTGTTTTTCTTCCCAGGCTTGATGAAGTTCCTAAAGTGTATAGTTGTATGAGCAACAAGGTAAAAATAGACAGTTGTCTATAAAACATATTTTCATGGTGAAAAAAATGTTAGGGTTTAGGTAATTGTCTTTCCTGTACATAGTTCTGATTTGTAAAAGGATTATACTTACAGTTTTAAATGGACATTTAATAACATGACATGGGCATGTAGTTTTTAAAGAAGGGTTCAGTAATGTTGCTTTAAATTCGTACAGCTCCCCACCTCCTATCTTAGCCCTTTATACACGAGGGTAATTGGTTCCTGGTATTTTATAGGTAAAACTTCTGTAGTTAACTATTACTCTCTGTTCATGAGAAAATGTAATTTTTTTTCTGTTAATGGAAGATTGTTTGAAATCACAGTCTTGTATTAATAATCACAGTAAATTCACCTGATAATTTGTCAGTTTATAATCACATATTTAAGGAGACAGATGGGAGCTTTAAAAAAAAAAAAAGTTTTAATTGAAAAAATTGAAATAATAACATGTTTTGAGTTCAGTATGTTTTATGCTTTTATTTTTTCCTGTTTTAAAAGGACATTTCCATTTTTTATCGTAATAAAATTTTCCTTTTTCCTAGTTAGAAAAGCTACTGGGAGAGATAATTGCTTGTCTACACTTCAGCTACACTGGAACTTATGACAGCGAACTTCTTGAACAGATCTCTCCATTATTATGCATAATATTTTTGCACAAGAATAAGCAGATTAGAAAACAAAGTGCTCAGTTCTGGAATGCCACATTTGCTAAAGTGACAACGTTGACTTACCCTGAAGAGTTAAAGTATGCTACCCACAAAACTATTTTATATAGTTACTGTGATTGCTTAAATTGGTATTTTGGTTTTAATATGAATTTTTATTTGGAAGAATTATTGCAGAACATTCCTCAGTTGAAATGTTACTTGGAATAACATGGTAGTTATTAAACATAACTTGACCTCTGACTTTGGTCCTGAGAGTAACCGTGATTTTAGGAACATTAAAAGCAGTATTAAATTTTCATTAATAAAAGAAATATAAAAAGGAAGAAATTGGTGGTTATTAAATACAGGTGATGTGTACACAAGAGTTTAATAGTCTACTTTTGCTTAGAATCTTACGTGATAAAAATTGGGAAACTTCTTAAAGAAGAATATTTGGGAACGGAAGAGGTGAGCAAGAAACTAAATATTCTACATTTGTCCCAGTTTTGTTTATGTAGAATGAGAAACAATCTTTAAGGTGGATGTATTTTGGCACTCTAAAATTATCGTTAAAGTGTTCTTATTAACATATTACCAGTATTTACCAGTACTGCTTGACTCAAGGTGTGTGTGTTTATGTACTTTTTTAAAGACCAGTACTAAGACAAGCCAAACAGAAATTTCTATTGCTTTTACCTGGTTTGGAACATGTTGAAATTATGGAGGAATCCAGTGGACCCTACTCCGATTCAGTAAGTAGAGGTTTTTTACTTTTGAATATTTGAGCACTTCATTTATTGGATTGCAGTGTAATTCGTAAAAGGCAAAATGTTAGAAATTTTTTTGACGTGATTTAAGTGCGTAAAACTGGAGCATAAGAGCGTCATGATACAGGGTTTCTCTATGAAGTCCATTTCCTAGCTTTAAACACTTTTAAAAAATTGAAGTATAATTGACCTATAGAGTATCCTGTTTCAGATGTACATCAGTGATTTGATATTTTTATACATCATGAAATGACCTTCATAAGTCTAGTTTTCCATCTGTTATACAGAGTTACGGCAATATTACCCACTGTATTCTCATACTTAGCGTTCCATGACTTCTTTCTTTTATAACAGGAAGTTTGTACTTTTTAATCCCCTTCACCAATTTCATATGTCCCCAACCAATCCCCCTTCTGGTAACCAGCAGTTTGTTTCCTATCTTTGAGTCTGTTTTGCTTTGTTTGTTCACGTTACATTTTAGATTGCAAATGTTAGAGAAATCCTACAGTATTTGTCTTTGTCTGATATTCACTTAACATAATACCTTCTAGGTTGATCCATATTGTCACAAATGACAAGATTTTGTTCATTTTTATGGTCAAGTGACAGTCGATTTTGTATGTGTTTGTCTTATGCATTTATCTTTCAATGAGTATGTGGTTGTTCCATGTCTTGGTTTTTTTAAGTAATGCTGCAGTGAACATGAGGGTGAACATCTCTTCAAATTGGTGGGGTTGTATTCCTTGGACAAATATGCAGAAGTGAAACTACTGGGTTCTATGGTAGTTCTGTGTTAAATTTTTTTTTTTTTTAAGATTTTTATTTATTTATTTGACAGAGCGAGAGACACCAGCAGGCAGAGCTATAGAGGGAGAGGAGGAAGCAGGCTCCCCATTGAGCAGGGAGCCCAATGCGGGGCTCCATCCCAGGACCCTGGGATCATGACCTGAGCTGAAGACAGTCACTTAACCAACTGAGCCACCCATGTGCCCCCTGTTTTTAATTTTTTGAGGCACTTCCATACTGTTTTTCATAGTGGTCACACCAATTTATCTTTCCACCAGTAGTTGTATAGGGGTTCCCTTTTCTCCACATCTTTGCTAGTACTTGTTTTTTCTTTTCCATAATAGTCCCACGTCATGTGTGTGATTTTTCCTTTGCATATCATTGATAATGATAGTGACATTGAGCATATACTCATGTGCCTATTGGCCCTCTATATCTCCAGTAAAAGAGGTGTTCAGTTGGGTTCCTGGGTGGCTCAGTGGGTTGCGCCTCTGTCTTCAGCTCAGGTCATGATCTCAGGGTTCCGGGACTGAGTCCCGCATCGGGCTCTCTGCTCGGCCGGGAGCCTGCTTTCCCCTCTTTCTGCCTGCCTCTCTGCCTACTGGTGATCTCTCTCCATGTGTCAAATAAATAAATAAAATCTCAAAAAAAAAAAAAAAAAAGATCAAGTGCTCTACCCATCTTTTAGTTGGGATTTTTTAAAATATTAAGTTGCATGAGTTCTTTATGTATTTTGGATATTAACACCTTATCCAGATGTATTGTGACTATCTTCTCCCATTCAGTAGATTGCCTTTTCATTTCGTGTATGGTTTTCTTCACTGTGCAAAAGGTTTTTAGTTTGATGTAGTTTCATTTGTTTATTTAAATATTTTTTTGCCCTTTGGCCTAAAATAATTTTCTGATAGAAGAGCAGTAAATTTCACCATAGATTCTCAGTTAAATAGTCTCTGATTCTTATTCATTAATGATTCTTTTTGAACTATGGCATTTTGTGTATTTTCCTTTGTAGATGTAATTATTAAAATAAATGGTAAAGTGTTGCTTTAGGTAAACCAGGAATAATAGTTACTGGTCTGTGTCTAAGCAAGAGTTGCCCTTCATTTTCTCAGTTCTTTTCCAGCAAATCTCATTCCTTCTGTCAGAAAAACATATCTTTGCTATCATATAACCCTTTGGAACAAGATTACTTTAGCTAATAATCACTGTCTGATCAAGGAGTAAAAGTATGGGTATTACATTCCCATGAGGTAGACATTATTACACAACTTTTTTCCTACTCAACAACAAATGGAGTCTTGGCTGTTCATTGTTTAGAACCTATGAGAGAAAAAAGTTAACAGTTACTTAAGCACTCTAGTTTTCATTTTTGGCCAAAATAAAATTCCTTATCAGATAATTAGATTTGTGGAGACTTGTTTGGTGTAATTCATCCTGAAAAAGTCTAAAAGGGATATGATAGGTAATACTTTCTATCGTGCATGCCTCCTTATTTGATATTTAAAGTTTATGAATGTGATTGTTTCTTTAAAATATTCCCAGTAATAGGAGGGGTCTTTGAGTTCATTAATTTGATTGACTTTTAGCATTTATTTGTATATCTTATTTTTACAATTTGTAAAATTCTCAAAATAATTAGAATTCATAAAATTTATAAAAATGGTGCAAAGTAGCTACTGTATGAGTTAGAGATGCCAAACCTGTTTGCTGTTAATAAATTAGACATGTTTTCTTTGACATGATTTTAAGTGAATAATGAGAAGAGATCTGATACTTGAAATGAGTATTATACTGAAATTTTCAAAGCATGAAAAGGAGAAATAGAACATTTGTACTTAAAAACTTTCATTTTTAATAAAACAGACAGAAAATTCACAGTTAAATATGAAGATAAGTGGCATGGAAAGAAAATCAAGTGGAAAAAGAGATTCTTTTCTAGCACAAACAAAGGATGCAAAAGAAAATAAGAAACCACCAGTCAAAGTATGTTTTTCCAAACTTTTATTTAATGGTAATTTAATATTAAAGTAGATAGTAGTTGGAAAACATACAGCTTCTAATTGGGAAAAAAAAGTGATTAAAGGCCAAATAGAAAGGATTAAAGGGGGAAAATAGAGCTTGACCTAAAAAGACTATTAAGTTAACATGGAAGTCTAGAAGCTTTGTGAATGGATTCATTCTTACTAAAGTGTGCTTAATATGTAGCATTCAAGTGGGCCTATTTGGCTGAGTTGGTTATTTATCTGCCTTCAACTCAGGTCATGATCCTAAGTTTCTGGGATCAAGTCCCACATTAGGCTTCTTCCTCAGTGGGGAGTCTGTTTCTCTGCTGCTCCCCCTCTTATGCTCTCTTTGACAAATCTTTTAGAAAAAATATGTAGCATCCATTAAGTATAGTTAATTCAGGCAGTAGCCCCCTTGAGATAGAATGAAATCTAGGTATGAATATAGCATAGGTAGCATAAGAACATTTTAGAACTTCTGTTACTGCATAGAAAGAGAGCACTTAGGTAAGATACCTATTTTGGCCTCAAGTCTAGTAATCTTAATCTTACTAATTGCCAGTAACTGATTTTCATGTAGTAATTTTATCCCTGTGATTTCTAATGAGGGAATTCTAGAATCTTGAAACCATGGCCTTGGCAAAAATGAAAGACAAAAATACTATTTTTGAAGAATGACTCTCAACACAGTCTTGTTTCAGTTATAAAGTAGAAATGTAAACAGTTGCACTGAAAATTTGTAAAAATAACAGTACCAGTGTTACTGGTATGGAGCATGTATTATATTGCCAACTTTTACTCAGTTTTGGCTTGGTTTATGCTTCAGCTTGAAAGCTGCTGATACATTCTCTTGCCAAACCACTTGATTTCTGTATGTTGGCCTGAAAAACATATTTGTCTATGCTTTGTTGGTATGGTATGCTTTGTTGGTAAATTGCCTACTTTTTAAAGAGGCGTAATAATTTTTATTTTCTGAATGTTGATTAGAAGCAGAAAGTGAGGGGCATTGTACTATTAACCAAGGATAATTGTACTAATTATTAACTTATCCAATAGGTTTGAACTTCAAACTTAAGTCATTATTGAATAAGTTTATAGAGTGCTAGAGTAGAGATTGATTGAAGTATTGGAAAATAATTTGGAAACTCAAGTGTACATTTGCCTTTTATAAATTTGCAGTTGAAATTAGAACCGTCTTCTACAAAAACAAAGAGTGAAATGCCTTTGGAAGAGGAAAAGTCTACTGATTTCGTGTTTATACCTCCAGAAGGAAAAGAAGCAAAGGAAAGAATACTAACAGAACATCAGAAAGAAGTACTCAAAACAAAGAGGTTTGTAGCCTTTTATCTTGAATTGGGTGTTCTGTAATCACACTTAAGATTTCATGCAGTATAACTGTAACTTTGTGTTTAGAACTAAAATACTATGTATAATATATGGCTATATTTTAATGCCAAAAAGATACACCGTACATGGCTGCATTTTAGAATAAAAATGGTTACTTAGTAACATACTACATGTTTATGCCTTCATAGCTGACTCCTTAATGGAGGTAGTGTTGGAACAAATAAAAAATGATTTTGAGGAAAATAAATATCTAAGCCTTAATTTTACATTGTTCTTAAAAGATAAGTAGATGTACAAATCTAAGTTTAATTTCTAGTTATAGGAATATCACATTTTGAAGTTATTTATGTAAGATCTTTTTCAGATACGATATTCCTGTCATGTATAATAATCTGGATGTTTCACAAGACACTTTGTTTTCTCAGTATACCCAGGAAGAGTCTATGTAAGTATGGAAGCTGTTGAAGTAACTGACTTTCTAACTTTTAATTAAAAACAGTATTTTAATTTATACATTTTTATTTCAGGGAAATTCCTCCTCTAACTGAAAAATCAACGGAAGATACCAAGGTGATATATAAGGTATATTTGGGGGTTTTTAGAATCATTATTCCATTATGAATATTATCATTCCATTAATTTTCAGATATATTGCATAATCTCATAACTCTAACTGATACACTTTAGCAAAATTGTAGTTATTGTGTTTGTGGGTGTATGTGAATGTATCTGTTTAAAATAAACGGGTTTTTGCTTTATTAAGTATTTATAATTAGAAACACAAATTAATGGGCATCTGTCACCACCTTTGGAATATTTACAAAATACTGAAAATCTGGGCGCCTGTGTGGCTCAGTTGGTGCAGCAACTGCCTTCGGCTCAGGTCATGATCCCGGAGTACCAGGATCGAGTCCCACATCAGGCTCCCAGCTCCATGGGGAGTCTGCTTCTCCCTCTGACCTTCTCCCTTCTCGTGCTCTCTTTCACTCACTCTCTCAAATAAATAAAATCTTTTAAAAAAAATACTTAAAAAAAAAAATACTGAAAATCAGTGATGTGCTTTTTGAATTCCAAAAGTTTTGGACTTGTTTGTTGGCTAACCTATATACATGTGTACGTTTCTGTGCAGGAGGAAAAAACAGAGAGGGACATTGTTATTCCTCAAGATGTCACAGAAAACCGTGATACGGATGAACATCTTGAAAAGGCTTCTCTTTCAGATAATGAATGTGGTTCTAATGATGAAACCAGTCCAGAACTACCAAGCAGTAATAATGACTCCAGAAAGAATGTTTTAATTTCATCAAAGAAAACAACTGAATGTTCATCTAGTGTAGAAAATACTTCTGGTGTCAGCATTAGCTCAGTTTCTAATGCCATCATTTCCGGAATTCTCCCACAGCCTACAAGTCGGAGGCAAACCTTTATTACTTTGGAGAAGTTTGATGGTTCAGAAAATAGACCTTTTAGTCCGTCCGCCTTAAATAATATGTCATCAACTGTTACAGTGAAAAATAACCAGGAAGTCATGGATAAAATAGATAACCCACCAAAAGCAAAGAAAAGAGAAATGGCTCTTGAAAAATCTGATGCTGAAAAAATAGCACATGGAATTAAGAGATCAAGCCGAAGGTCAAGTAAAGCTGAACAAACAGGGAACAAAAGGTCTAAGCTCTTGAGATCTGATCAGGAGAAAAATACTCAGGAATCTATTGATGGCACAGTAGTCTTAGAAAATAATCCACCTGGTTTGCTTAATCAAACAGAATGTGTATTAGATAATCAGGCTCATCTCTCTGAATCTACAATGGAGGATGAGGATACAATGCTTAAACCAACAATAGAAAATGCGGTATTACTAGAAAACAGTACTGTAGAAGAGAAAACATTAGGAATCAGTTTGGAATCCAAAGAAAATACACCCCCAGCTATAATACCAGCAGATCAAATGGTAGATGAGGATAGTCCTGTTCAGATAACTCCAAATCAGAAAACGCTTAGACGATCCTCAAGACGACGTTCAGAAATAGCAGAGCCTACCCCTGAGAGCCAAGAGAAAGAAAATAATCATCAAAAAAAAGACAGACGTAAAGAAGAAGAAAAGACCCTTCAGAAAAGTCCATTGCATGTAAAAGATGATGTGTTACCTAAGCAAAAACTGATTGCTGAACAAACTCTACAGGAAAATTTAATTGATAAAGGGAATAATTTACACGAGAAGACTTTTGGGGAAACTAGCACTACTTCTGAAATTGATGAAAGTAAAAAAAAGCTAGACCTTGAGAATATTAAGTCTGAGGGAGACAGTGCCCAGGACATTGTAGATAAGTCCTCTGAAAAACCAGTAAGTGGACGAACACGCTATCAAACAAGAAGAGCTTCCCAGGGTTTACTTTCCAGCATTGAAAACTCAGAATCTGATAGTTCTGAGGCAAAAGAAGAAAGTTCTAAAAAGAAGAGATCTGGAAAGTGGAAAAGCAAAAGCAATGATAGTGTTGATATTGAAGACCAAGAGGAGAAAGTGATAAAACAGGAATGTGTAAATGTTGAAAACCAGACACTTGATTACAAAGCAAATTCTGAAGTGGGGAGAGACCTAAAACCTCAGATTTGTGAACAAAAAGATGAGAATACTATTGTAACTCTTAAAGATTCTACAGTTTCTTCAGATGTATTACAGGTTTCTGATGATGTTTCAACTGCTGATGAGGGAAAAAGTAAAACCAACAAATGTACAGAATATTCCGTTTCAGACCCTTCTGTGCCAGATTCAAACCTAAGGACTAGAAATGCCAGCAAGAGATTGCAAAAACGAGATTCTATAGAAAATAACATGGGAGAATCCTCAAAAATAGGGACATCAGACAATTCCTTGCTATCTGAAAAAACTTTGCAAACACTTGAATGCCAACATAAGAGAAGTAGGAGGGTAAGAAGATCTAAAGGTTGTGATTGCTGTGGAGAAAAATCTCAGCCTCAGGAAAAGTTCATTGGGTTAAAGAGTACAGAAAATTACGATATAAAAGCCAGTGAAACAAAAAAGACAGATACGCATACACCTGTAACTATATCAGAGACTTCTAAAGCTAATCTGTGCTCTGAGGTAAAACTTTTGGATGAACATAATTGTGTGAATTTTCATTTGGGACTCAAGGAGGAGAATGATGCTGTTAATGATTCATTAATTATATCTGAAAGTGAGTTGAAAGAAAATACTAGCCAAAACCCTCTTCCTTCTGGAGTAGTAAATTTTGAAGAAGAAACTTGTGATATGGATTCTGAAGAAGCAACACCTCTTGAGAGCCAAGAGCCATCCAATAAAAAATGTAGAACTGTTAGCCCATGTTTAGGTGATTCTAAAGATAATTCACTGGAATGTTCTATTTTGGAGACCAAAGAAGAAAAGTCAGAGGCTGTCTTGGAAAAGGAACTAAGTATAGAGAACATTGTCAATGTTGAAACAGATGCATGTAAAGCTAATGCAAAATCCAACCCAGAAGTAGAAGCTATTGAATTGGGTGTAAAAATTGATAAATCTGAAGCTAGCTTTTCTGAACAAGAGAGTACCGAAACTGGTATTAGTGAAGAAGTAATGGAGATAAATAGTGACAGAAGTGATGAATCTGATGCAGAGGCAGCTGAGAAACTGAAGGCTGAAGAAGCAGTAACTGAAGAATTTAATTCTGTTGTTGATCATTATGATAATACCACAGAAATGAGTGCTGTGGTAGAGATACCTGAACAAGCAGCAGTTGGAGAATTAGATGAAAGAAGTGACGAATCTGGTCCAGGCTCATCTGAAGGAATGAATGCTGAAATGGAAACTTGTGAAGAAACAGTGATTGGTGAGGTGAGCGCTGAAGCTGACCAAGTCAATGAAACAGAAGGCCAGGACTCTACTAACAGAATCTCTACCAAGCCTGTACAAGCTGAAACAGAGACATCAAGTATGGAAGTCAGCAGTTTTGTTCTTACCACACTTGGGATGAGCACTGAAGAAGGAAAAGTTGACTCTAATGAAACTGAAACAAAAAATGAACTTAGTAAGCCTGAAGAAGCAGTATCAGCTGACAGTCAAATGGTGGGAAATGATGAAATTCTACAGGAAGCTCACCATACTTCAGAGAAAGTGGAGGACACATCACAGTCGCTGACATCTGAAACAGCCATCTCTGAACTAATAACAGAAGACAATAATGCATCTCCTCAAAAATTAAGGGAACTAGATCCTTTACTTGTATCCGCAAATGGCAGTCCTAGTGGCATGCAGACCCGCTGTGTCTGGTCTCCTTTGGCTTCTCCATCGACCAGTATTTTAAAGAGAGGACTAAAAAGACCTCAGGAAGATGAGATATCGTCACCTGTTCACAAGGTAGGGGAGTTGAGGCTGAATATTACTTAGCCCATGTTTAATTGAGTATTTGGCAGTATAGTGGTTCCTGGTGAATGACAGAATGTTAGACTGATAGGACCACTCATTTTGAATAATTAACCACAGTGACCAGGGAAATGGGCAGGTAGAAAAAAGAGTGTTGATCAAAGGAAACTGAAGGCCGTATATATTCCTTTACTTTAGGACACTAAAACTCTTCAACCATATACATTATTCACCTTTTGCAGAATTGGTGAGGATCTCTTGTGGGTTTTTTGGTTTTGATTTTTTTGCTCATAATGTGAGGAGACATTTAGAAACTGATAAAGTAGCTTTAGTTAGCACTCACTTTGTGCTAGGACATTATGTAGTCTGTTTCCCATTTAAATGTTCATATAAACTCTTAACTTCCAGACCTTATCTAATGAAAAAAATCTCAGGCTGTGCCATTATCAGTTTCTGGATGTGATTTCATTTATTATTTTATATCCCCATCTTCACTAAACTGACTCCTTTAGTTTGTATTTGCTTTAGCTCCTGACCCTATAACTTGGACATGATTTGTTGAATGAGTAAGTTAAAAAAGTAAAAGTTACATATGCTTACATAGTTCAGCTTGTCCTCTACTTAGTAAAGGAGATGTTCTGAAAAGGTTATGTGAGCATGCTCTACCTATGAAATGGAACCTGCCATTTAATGTGGAGTACATGTGTTCATATATACAGACATAACATTAGAAATTGAAGGTAGACTTAATCTTGCCTCTGGCAAGCACATTGTGAAGACTTCCTCAAGATGTACTAAAAATTCTTTTACTGAGAATTGAGGTTTTAGCTTTGTTTTGCTTTGCTTTTATATTGAAGTTCTTTTTTTTTTTTAAAGTATCTTAAGTGAAGTCTTTGAAAAGTATGAATATAGGGGTGCCTGGGTGGCTCAATGCGTTAAAGCCTCTGCTTTCGGCTCAGGTCATGGTCCCAGGGTCCTGGGATCGAGCCCTGCATCATCGGGCTCTCTGCTCAGCGGGGAGCCTGCTTCCTCCTCTCTCTCTGCCTGCTTGTGATCTCTGTCTATCAAATAAATAAAATCTTTTTTAAAAAAAATTTAAAAAGTATGAAGATAGAATGCATTGGGATTGATGTTTTCAGTATATTTTATTTTCCTTCAGTATATTTTAGATTTTTAAAAAAGTTAACTAGTCCTGTTTTGTGTGATAGTACCTCAGATTTAATTTTTATTTAGGCAACAGTAAGACATTATAGTTTTCTATAGCAGATATGTACGGAATCTGCCCACTCTTGGGAGTTAAGACCAGGAGGCATTTATGTATATGATTAGTGGTTATGCCTTATTGCATATTTATTTATTGCATATTATATCAAATAGCTGAATGAATGAAAGCATCGTAAGACTTTAGAAGAGGCTAAAATGAAAAATTGTCACCCAGTTGCTATGACTCTGGGACCCTCTAAAGAGTTTAGAACAGAGGTTAGAAAGGTAGACCAGAGGTCAGTTAGTACTATTTCTGCCTCTTTACCTTGTATTTTAAAGTCATTGCAGTAAGCCCACAAGATTAGTATAATTGGATGATACAGTTTCAGCTGCTATGTGTAATTTCATTTTTCTGCCACTGTCCCTGTTTCAGTCTTCGTTGGTATATTATGTAGAGACCATTTAGAACATGGATAATTGGAATGACCTGTGGTATTATTTGTGAAAGCAGCCATTAGGAAGAAATAATACAGTTATGTACATTTGGCTTCTAGTGAAGTAAATTAAGCTTCTAAACCTACATTCTATTTTGGGGGACCTTAATGGTGAGAATTTATGGTGTGGTTTTTTTTTTTTTTTTTTTCTTCTTTACTTTAACTTTGTAAATAAAAGCATGACCTGTGTTTTCAGGTTCGCCGGGTCTCCTTTGCAGATCCAATATACCAAGCAGGATTGGCTGATGACATTGATAGGCGATGCTCTATTGTTAGGTCCCATTCTTCAAATAATTCTCCCATAGTAAAAAGTGTTAAAATTTCACCTACTGCACAATCTAAGGTAAGTTGTGAGCTTTAAAATACACATACATGAATGCAGGTACCGAATTGCATAGTGTAGTTTATCTTAGAACTAATAAAGAACAAGATGTCTTTGGTTTGGATACATTGTTTGTCTGCAACATGGTAAACAAACATGAAGAGGTGGGAAGAGTCCATGATAATCTAGTAATTGGTTAGGTAATAGTAATGTAATAATACATTTTACATTTTCTCAAAATTTTAGGAAATTACCGCACTCTTAAGTAATGAAAGTAGAGTTATAAAATTATAGTTTTCTAAGGTTCTGAGTTTTTTTTTCTCTCCTTTCTTCTGTCTAGCATAATGCCACTTCAACCAAAGGATTTCTGTCCCCAGGATCACGTAGCCCTAAGTTGAAGAGTTCAAAGAAGTGTTTAGTAAGAAGTGCTTTAGTTTTCATGTAACTTTATATTTTCATGTTCAGTTAGGTGACCTCTATTTAACGATTTTGAAATTTATTTTAAGATTACAGAAATGGCTAAAGAATCTATGCCAGGTCCAACAGAAAGTGTTTACCCAGCTTTGGTGAACTGTGTGGCTCCAGTTGATATCATTTTACCTCAGATTACCTCAAACATGTGGTAAGTAGTTACTTGTGCTGGTTTATACTTAAATTAAAGTGATCGAGATTCTTTTATTTAGAATTGACCATACATGCGCTTTCACACATTTTGTTTTAGAAATACAAATTTAATGTGGGAAGATGGGACAGGTAAGGCAATAAGAGAAACATCTACCATAATACAGTAATTGACTAAGATAATTAAATGTATGTGTAATATTTGTCAGATGCTGTGCTGAACTCTTTGCATATGTTCTCTTTTTTAATGCTAATCACAAATCTTATAAGGAGTATAATTATTATTTCTACTTTACCAGTTAAAGTTTACAAAGGTTACTCCACCAAAGTCATGAGGCCATTAAGTCATAATGTAAGTGAAGTCTGAGACACAAATTGGGCTTAGTATCTTCCCAGCATTATTGCTTAAGCCAAACAAACACATCAAATTCAAATTTTGTTTTAAATTAAATTTATATGTGCCTGCCCTCAGAGTGGGCTAGGTGAGCCTATATAAAATTCAGTTATGACTGAGCATAAGTCAGGAAATCTAGCTGGATAGGTCCTCACAAATAGAATAAATGTGAAAGTATATGACGACATTTTTCCTTTTTTTCTTAATCTCTTCAGGGCAAGAGGACTGGGACAGCTTATTAGAGCTAAGAATATAAAAACGATTGGTGATTTGAGTACTCTTACAGCATCTGAAATAAAAACTCTTCCTATCCGTTCTCCAAAAGTGTCCAATGTAAAAAAAGCTCTTCGAATCTATCATGAGCAGCAGGTAAACCTAGGTGTTATAAATCATGTATAGATAAATGATGTCTCAGTAGCAATTACAGAAGTTGGTAGTCTTGCTTAAAAACTCATTTTATGCCCCCTCCACCCCCCCCAGTCAGAGTTGACTTAAAACATCACATTTTTAATTTCACAGAGAGGTTTGCTTCTTGATTTTGTCTGGTTTTGTGTAATGCATCTCTTTAGGCTTTTGAGTTCTCCTCTCCTATCCCCTTGTCTCGTTCATTTCCACCAAGTTGGGGATTGGTTCCATGGCTGCTTTTCCTAAAACCTAGAGGTTCAAATCTAAACATTCTAATAAACATCTTTCAAATGTGTATTTAACAGTATTTCTCTTTTGATGTCCAACACAACTGTAACTAATTTTTTTTATTCTTACCAACTTTTTGCACATAAGTATTTCAGCCCATAGACATTTTTCAAGATTCTGATAGAAGCCAAGATTCTCCACTCCCTAACCCTCAATAAGAATACAGATGGAAAACTCATTGTTTCAGAAGAAGTAACACTGTTCTGAAACCTACGCAGAGACCTTTTATTTTTCTACTGAAACTACACAAAATTGTGAATAAATGAGAACAGGTTATGTTAAAGCTTGAAAACCAGTGTTTACATTAGAATTTCTGAGACTGGAGTTAGCTAACTATTGAAGACTTCTGCTATTTTCTTAAGAGTCTTTGATTTAAAAATTATTAAGTATTTGTAATCCTTAAAAACTTCTAAGAGACCCAAAGATTATATTAGTAATTTTCAGTCTCAGACTTGTCTGCTGTGGACCTTTCATAAAAGTGGGATTATATGAGCTGTGGTCTTTTGTGATTGACTTCTTTGAGCATAATGTTTTCAAGGTTCATGTGTATTAGTACTTCATTCTTCTTTATGGTTAAATAATACCCCTTACATGAATGTACAACATTTAGGTCATCCATCAATTGCTTAACATTTAGGTTGTTTTTACCTTTTGCTCTTACGTACACATAAGTTTTTGTGTGGATGTATTACTCTTTGTCTTGGGTGTCTACACAGGAGTCTAATTGATGGACCCATCAATATGGTAACTATAACATTCTGAAACTAGTATCTTCTCAGTCACTAATCTGTATGCCTAGGGACACCTTTCAAAATTGTACTGTTCTTTTATTTTTATTTATTTTTAAAGATTTTATTAATTTATTTGACAGAGATCACAAGTAGGCGGGGGGCGGGGGTGGAGCAGGCTCCCTGCTGAGCAGGGAGAGACTGATGTAGGGCTTGATTACAGGACCCTGAGATCATGACCTAAGTTGAAGGCAGAGGTTTAACCCACTGAGCCACCCAGGCACCCCAGAAGTTGTATTCTTTTTTTTAAAGTCCATATGTTTTCTGGTTTTTTTTAAAGATTTTATTTATTTATTTGAGAGAGAGACAGGGAGAGAGAGCATGAGTGAGGAGAAGGGCAGAGAGAGAAGCAGACTCCCTGTGGAGCTGGGAGCCAGATGCGGGACTCCACCCCGGGACTCCATCCCGGGACTCCGAGATCATGACCTGAGCCATCATGACCTGAGCCGAAGGCAGTTGTCCAACCAACGGAGCCACCCAGGCGTCCCAAGTCCATGTTTTTTACGTTTGGAAATAATCTGCCTTGGATTTTCTTTTCTTATGCTGCTAAACTTGGGAAATACAGTGTAATGGGCTGTTTCTTGAGAAGCCCATTAAATATTAGAGATACTTAACCAGATTTTCGAGAAAACTGAAAAACACTTTATAATCCCTTTTTTTTTGTGTCACTAGTACAACATAGTTTCTTAGCAAGATTTACTAAGCTAATAGTCATGTAATGGGCTGGGAAACAGGTCAGATTCTTTTCCAGTGGTGGTGGTGTTGGTCCCTTTAAAAGCAACTTTCTTTTTTTGTTGTTTTGTTTTTGTTTTACTGGCCTGTGTGTAATCCAGGTAAAATCTCGTGGACTAGAGGAGATTCCAGTTTTTGATATTTCTGAAAAACCAGTAAATGGAATACAAACAAAATCTCTCCCTTCTGATGAAGAAAGACTTGCCTCAGGTATGTTTTAGCAAAGCAGGACAATTTTATTTACAGTGTCAGTTGACTTTGAATATATGCTTCTAGTTTTACTTTGACCATGCTCAGTTAATTTGACAAGGTTTTTGGTTTTGGGGGAGTTTTTTTGGTGCCAGTGACCCAAGTGCATGAAAAAGTAGCTGATACTGAAACCAACTATGTTCAGTTGTTTTTTCTTGAACTGTCAACCGCTACTCAAGGATATAAACTAAATAGTGTGTTTCAGTTACGCTGTTAATAAAAATGAAGTAGACTGGCTCTTCAGTGGCACTAAATAAGTTACGGTGTAGAGTTTTCTGTTGCCTTGTTCTCTTGAGGAAGAACAGTACCTCAACCTGCACTCTCAACTTAAATCTTAGGCACTTAAATTTTTTATTAACTTAAAAGGAAATATGTACAATATCTGGAATAAATTAATTGTGCTTTTTTTTCTTTTAGATTTAATTGATCCTGTTGCTTTGGAAACTCCATTACCTAAAAATCTTGTGGCACAGATTAGTGCACTTGCTCTTCAACTAGATTCAGAAGATCTCCATAATTATTCAGGAAGCCAGCTGTTTGAAATGCATGAGAAACTTGGTAGCATGGCAAACTCTATAATAAAAAATTTGCAGTCACGTTGGAGGTCACCAACCCATGAAAATTCCGTTTAGTATTTTAAGAGAAAATTGAACTTTTTTTTCCCCCAACATCACTGGATTTGTTGATCATAAAATAAGTTCTGAAATACAGCACAATTTCAGACTGAAAGTTTGCAAAGTTGATAGCATTTCAAACCCTGAAGGGCTGTGACTTATGTAAGTTCAGTTTTGTAAGTTCATTGTGTACGATTTTTGTTCATACAATATTTTCTTGGCTGCTATGCGTAGTTTTTCAAAAATTTAAATATCTTACTGAAATGTGGAAGCAAAAACTAGAAACAAAAGCAATCTATTGCACACATCTTAAACTCCTACATATTCTGATGAAACATTCATGAAAAATGAAAAGTACCTTATTTTAAGTAAGTAAAATTTAACATTTCTATTTGAATTTTTTCCTGAACTGATAACGGTGTTTATACTTGATATATATTTTTTTTATTTATGTTTGTTGTGCTTGAAGTTTAAGAAATTTGTTCTCAGTAGAAAACCTTAAATGAGATGCAAAAGAATTGGAACCTTTTTTCCCACAGATGTCAAATTTGAGCAGCTTCCAAGAAAAATACCAAAAGCTGCAACTTCTGGGGTTAAAATAAGCAGAACTTACTAAGATGCCATTCATTTGCATTAGCAAATATTTATGCAGCAGCATTTGCTTGTGAAAATGTAGTCGTATGAGACACACTTATTTTAAAATGCACGACTCTTTGTACATTATGTATAGATTACAGTGTTTTTAATTTATAAATTTCAGCCTTTGTTAATGGCATGAATTTTTCTGCAGCTACTTGTGAATACCTTTGTTTAATAGAAACCTATTTTGTATATATTAAATACTGAGATACCAGTATGGACGTAGAAGTGCTTTGTGAGCCTGCTGCAGATGTTTGTAGGATTCTGTATCTACAAAAACAGATAGTTTTGTACTTAGTAAAAACATGAGTTTTTATTTTCTAAAGTAACCAGAAGGAGTTAAACTTACAGAAATGGGAAAGTATTACATGAAGACTTCACTATTCATACCACCACCCCCCCTTTTTTTTTGGTTTGCAAGGAGGGTATCTGCCACTAGAAAGCTTTGTTACATTTCTTTTTAAAGTGGAGAGTTAGTGCGACTATTTTTGTTACAACTTGGACTAAATGATATCTAGGATTTATCTGTTCTTTTCACCTACACGTAAAGCAAACTTGGAAGAAATTTGAAATTGAAATTGTTCTTTTGAAATATGTATGTTTGCCTAGTTTTAAAAAAAAGGTGTATATAATTAAAACATTTGTAAATTTTACTGACTAGTATTAATGCCTGACTTCCCATATTTGTTTCGTCTCTTTACAGTGAGAATATTTCCTTTGTTCAGATTAGAATAAGTGAATGACCTTCACAGTTTCATACTTTATTCAGAACTAAAAGGCACACATTCTTTTAGCAAGTTACAGAAAGTTTAATTCTTGTGCTTAGTTAGTTCCTATATTCTGAAGGGGACCACCTGCCAGCCAGAAAAGTTGGTGTCTTTTTCGTAATCATAAATCCATCATTACCAATATTTTGGGGGTAGAAGTTTCATAGTCCTACACCAAGGTTGGGTTTAAAAGAAATTCTGGGACTGTAAAACTGAGGATTATAAGCTTGACAAAATAAGTAAAAAATAGAAACTTCGACAGACTTATAATTGTGGTTTATATTGCCTCCCATTTCCCAAATTATATTTTATAGTAAAGAGGCACATAAATTTTTAGTTAACAGGTGTAAGAAGGAGTATGTATATGTGTTTGTATGGAGTCAAAATTGGCTTATCTCATGACTGTATCTTAATGTTTGTGTTAACTAAAGAACTTCAAACAGTATAGGAGAAAAGTGATAAACATTTACTTAAATCACTGAATTTGATACAAGCACAAGTATGTATTTTCGGATACTGTGTTTGAACAAGGATCTGTTTAAAAATGTTAATTGAAGGCAGAAATCAGTTTGCTAAATCTTCATTGTTGATACAGTTAAGCATGTATTTGAGGCACCTTATTTTTAATACACTTGCCTTAAATTTTTACCTGAATAATTCATAAATAGCAAAAACTATTTATTCTCCTTGATCAGTTTCAGTATGTTGTTTAACTATTAAAATTAAATCATTTTCAGTATTTTCTAAGGGTTAATTAAAAAATAGGAAATATTAATAAGAACACTCAAATGTGATTTCTTATTTTAGGCATTTATAAAAAGAATCTGGTTGCTTGTAGAAAGCAGCACAGTATAACTTCTCATGTTCCAAAATGGACTTCATGTGGTGGATTTAAATTTTCAGTATTGCACGGAGCCCGTTGTCAAAGGTGTTATATTTGAACAAGTTTGAAAGCCATTGTTGAATGGTATGGATGTAACTTTTGCTCAAATTCCATATGGTGTAGGATGAATCAGGTTTAGTGATAATGTTATTGGATAATATAGTCAAAAATAAGATTTGTGATAGTTTCTGGCATTGCTCATGGATACTTTATAGCCTGAAAATAGGGATTCTGTTATATATTAAGAATGATAAAAATGTCATTTTTATCAAATTGGATTTTTATAATTTTTATCCATTTTTATCAAAATTGGATTATATCTTGCCTAAAATAAAAGTGGCAGGGCAAGAGACAAAATTAGGGGAAAATGGGAGGGGTGTGGGTAAAATACACAATTAGAATTGGGTTGTTTTTTGTTTTTTTTTTTTAAGATAAAGGAATGACAGTAATTAAAAATACGCGCTGTTTAAAAAACCTTTGTTGGAATTTAACAGAAAATACGAGTTTTTTAAAGCGTTCACATTTTTACCTTAATGTCATTCTTTCCAACTTCATAATCCAGTAAGAAGGGTGTAGTTTCCATCTCATATTCATTACTGATTTTCAGGGAGATAATTTGCAGCTAGGCTAAAAGGCGGTAAAATAGCAGTTACTGACCGTATTAGGCTGAGACTTTGGTCGGGGAGAGAGAGCTATTCGCACATTAGCACAGCGCTATCTATTTAATCCCTAAGCCATCAGGAAGGTCTTAGACATTATATACAAGTGTTAAGTTTTGACTTTCAACACAGTGCTTCTCAAACTTGTCTATATGTAAGAGTGCAGATTCTGATTCAGCAGGTCTGGGAATGGGGCCTGATAGTTTAGTTTATCTCTAAAACCTCCCACATGACCCAGAGAAATGCCTATGTTTGTGGCAGGAAGCTTCAGGCTGTGAATTAGGTGGTAACATAAGTGGCTTTAAATCCCAGGAATTACTGCTACAAAAGATAAGATTTAGTGTTGTGTGTTTTTTTTAACTTTTTCAGGTTTATGATTGTGGGTGCCGACTGGCCTTGAAGGCTTCAAATTAAAATTCAAAAGTTTTTTAAGAGTTAAAAGTAGAATTTTTAGATAGGAAAATTCATGGTTTGGGGAGGAAGATTTAGGTTTTTAAATAGGCAGACAGTTATGTATTTCATGTTACAAAGAACCTAACTAAACAAATGGACAGTGTGAGCCTTTTTTCATGAGTAGTGTAAGTGGATTATGTTCTCATTTTTTTAAATATAAAAGTAAATTTCAGATATTAGAAATACATTTAGTCTCTAAATAAATCTTGCCTTCTGAGTTATGGGGCTTCACTATTTTATTAATAAACATTGAAAACGGATTACCTAAGATTAACTTGGCAGTAAAATTAGCAGTACCAAAATAAGCCCTGACAGATGTGACTTGTCATTTTAGTTAAAGACCTCTGGTTACTTTGCTGTTATGTTGTTGAAATTTTCCATTTCATCTTAAAATGGTGTTTGAAAGACAGTTGAATAATTTTTCTAAAAGTGAGTTTTTCTTGGCATTCAGTTCTATTTCCCTTATGTATTTACTTTAAGTACTCTTTTCATAAGAATTGTACTCATTCAGAGCACTTAAGAAAATGTAGCCAGAAGTTAAGTAGTGGGATTTTTAATTGATTTATCAAAATTTGTTGAGTGCTTGATTTATAAAACAAATCTGGGCCTTGGTTTGTGATGGTCCAATATGATCTGTTTATCATATACCAGGCTTTGCATATTGCTTTTTGAAAGTATTAAAATCTGAGTCATTAGCATTTAAAATCTGAAGCTTTTTAATAGAATAGTAGTCTAACAGAATTGAATGTTCACTCATTTCTTGGAATAGAATGTTAAACTTTGTATCGTGGTCTTAATCATTTTTTTCTTATATACCAAGCCAAAGAACAGTGAAAACCAAACATGAAGTGCCAAGCTGTAAATGCTTACTCTCCTGAAGTATACCTTAGAAGAAAAGATAATCTCTTCTTTTACCTGAGAATATAAGATTGAAGGCAGTATTTTAAATTGATAGCACATGGAATAAAATAAAAAAGGTAGCTTTTTAGTATAGGTACAGTCATATATACTTTGAAAATAGCTGGTAGTTATCCTGTATATAAGTACTGTAGATAAGTACCAGAACTGATACTGATAAATACCCTGAATAATTATTTAAAATACACGTTATGTACAGGTCACCTGCCTGGTTCAGTTACTGGTGGAGCATGCAACTCTTAATTTTGGGATTTTGAGTTCAAGCCCCACGTTAGGGGTAGAAATTGCTTAAACATAAAATCTTTTTTAAAAATGAAATATACATTATTTAATATCCTGCCCCCCAAAAAGGAATAAAGTAAATAACTTCCAATAATAGAATTATTTCTTACATGAATAAATTGCATATAACTAGAAAGTTCACCTTCAAAATAAAGTCATGGAATGAAATACAGTATCATAGCTATTTTGATATTTAATTGAATAATTAGCAAGTATCTAAATACATTTTTATTTTTGTAGAATGAGAATTTTCTAGGAAATGAACAATGAATTTTGAGTATAGAAACTGAAATATGGCATGGCAATCTTAACCTAGTATGTTGTTACGAACAGGTTGAAAAACTACAGCCTGCCACCTGTTTTTTTATACATCCTCTGAGGTAGAAATGGTTTTTACATTTTCTAAAAGGTTGAAAAAATTCAGAAGTAATATTTTGTGACACATGGAAAGATGAAATTAAAATTTCAGTGAAGGTAATAAGATTTTACTGGGACACAGCTATATTTATTTACGTAGTGTCTTTGGCTGCTCTCCTGCTGCAATAGCAGATTGGAATAGTGTGACAGACTGTATGGCCTGTTAACACCTAACATTCACATATTTATTTGACCCCTTTGTGTAAAGTCTGCTGATCCCCATTACAAAGTGTAGGTTCGTTCATATGTGGCCTGTAAATCCAGTTGGTCATTTGCTTCTAGATGGCAGATGGGGCTCCTGCTTCCTTAAGTCCTAAATTTCTATTGCTGTTACCTAGATTTTACTTTTACAAAAATGTGTTACCATGACTGCATTTGTATCTTAACTGTATTGCTCAAATACACATATACTAGGAGATACCAGTACTTTTTAGGTACACTTTTTTTTTTCTCCTGTTTAATCTCAAATGACAGTAATGTGTTTACTATGGATGTTAAGGGACACTGATGTGCGAGGGAAAGGCATCTAGCACTGGGTGGTTCTGTCAGACCTGTGAAATAAGTTGGGAGTTGAGGGAGTTTGCATTCTGTGTTGGTGGGGAATCAGTTGCTTTCAATCTGTCTTAACACTACCTCCTGTGGATAGACTTGACTAAATGCACTTAGAAAAGGCTGAGAGAAGCCAAATCAGTCATTTATTAGCCCTGCAATATTTTTGTTCCCACCACTTGATGAACTCTGAGAGCTTTGTTGTACATTCAAAGTGTTTATATTTGTTAAGTCAAGTGTTTTAAGTTGAAATTTCACAGAAGTACCTGTTCATGAGTCAGTTAACTGCACTAGCATCTGGGGACTAAGGATGTGGTCAGTATGTGTGTAATGTTTTATACAGTGTTTGAAGCAGGTAGACCAATACTAAAAGTGTATTTTCAGGTTCATTATGATTGGGGTTGAGGGAGGAAGAATCTGTCTGATCCACAGTAAAACTTTAATGAACTATTGAGTTAACTGTTACCACTTGCCAATTGAGAATGGATATTGAAACATTTTAAAAAAGAGATGCACTTTAATCTTAAATAAAACTATAAAAACTAAACAATTCTGGCACTGTTTCTGTTTGTTTAGTTCGGCTTTGAATTGAGTAAGATGAGCATAATTCACATACTAGCTCAGTGAACACCATGACCCTCCACAGACACATGAGCCATTCCTAATTGATCACCCATTCTAGCCATACAAGAGGTTCTCTTGTATACGTAGTTTCTGGGTTCCACACGCTTGTAGATCCATACGTCTGAATTAAAAATGAAATAGACAATGATGTTGAAGAAGACTGCAGCAAAGAGCCACAAACTGAGTGTTAACAGAAATTTATTGTTCCACAGTTCTGGAGGCTGGAAGCCTGAGACAAGTTGTTCACAGGATCGGTGTTTTAAAACGGCTGTGAGGGGCACCTGGGTGGCTCGGTGGATTGGGCCGCTGCCTTCGGCTCAGGTCATGATCTCGGGGTCCTGGGATCGAGTCCCACGTCGGGCTCTGCTCAGCAGGGAGCCTGCTTCCCTCTCTCTCTCTGCCTGACTCTCTGTCTACTGTGATCTCTCTCTGTCAAATAAATAAATAAAATCTTTTAAAAAAAAATTAAAAAAAAATAATAAAACGGCTGTGAGGAAGATCCATGCTTCTCCCCTAGCTTCTGGTGCTTTGCTAGCAATTTTTTACTTTGTTGGCATGTAGAAGCTTCACTCCAGTCTCTGCTTTCAGCTTCCCCTGGTGTTCTCTGTATTTGTCCAGACTTCTACTTATTTATTTATGTAAAGATTTTATTTGACAGAGAGGGAACATAAGCAGGGGGGTGGGAGAGGAAGAAGCAGGCTTCCCGCTGAGCAGGGAGCTTGATGTGGGGCGTGATCCCAGGACCTTGAGATCATGACCCAAGCCGAAGGCAGACACTTAATGACTGAGCCACCCAGGCGCCCCCCAACTTCTTTTTATAGGTACCAGTTGTATTGGCTTTGGGCTCATCCTAATGACCTCATTTTAGCTAATAACTTACGCAGTGTCACATTCTGAGGCATGGGGTGGTGGGGTGGTGGTGGGATGGTGGTTAGTGCTTGTGGAGACCTGAAGAACCCATAATAAGAATTTCCCAAGAGGAGCATCGGGTAGTACCGTGAACACTAGTCATGACTAGTCATGGAGGGACCTGGGCTGAAGTTCTGACTCTGACTCCAATATAGCTCAGTTGCAAATTGATCTCTTTTATAACCTCTTGCAGATGTTATGAACACCTAGTCATGGAGGATTTTGCAGCGGTAGGTCGTCTAAGTGTGTGGTAGCGGATTATTTGTACAAAGGACTTCCCTGTTATCACTGTATTCACGGAGTGGAGGGCCAAGCAGAAGTCTTGCAAAGTGGATGAGCAGGAAAATTCCCTGTATATGTTTTAAGGTGTGTCAATTGTGACTGTTTTAAGATGTGATTAATGGGATTCACTTCAAGGTAATGGGAGGAGAGCACTGGTAGAGTAGACAGACCATTATCAGCCATGAATTGAAAACTTGTGAGGCTACAGGAGGTGGGCATAGTAGGGTTCTTTATTTTTGTTTATGAAAATTTTCAAGCTATTAACTAAAAGCCATAGAATTCGATAAAAATGGTGTCTGCTTATCTGTAACAGCAACTGCAAAGTGTACTTTGGCAGCTTTAAAAAGTGAATAGGAAATTTTAAAACGTGTCGTAACTGAGACAGCATTAACTTTGTTCCCAAGGTTGGAAACATAGCACACAATGGTATTGGTGCATTGAACCTGGATTTTTAGCCCAGTTTAAAGGAAGATTGAAGATGGGAGAGTGGCTGTCTTTCCCACCATTAAGATGCTTCAGCATGGCCTGCCTTTTTCGGGGGACTATTAAGTTTCATAAGGACACAGCGTGTTCTGGCTCATCACTCAAACCCCAGCATCTAGTGTGGTGCCTGGCACGCAAATGTGGTCTCTGAGTGAGAGAGAGAGACATATCTTAAGAAGCTTGAGGACGGTTTGCTCTTTGCCTTTCTAATCTGCCAGCTGCAGATTAGAAAGATCCCCTGAGGTTAGGATTTGATCCTATAGCTATTTTTTTAAAAGATTTTATTTATTTATTTATTTATTTGACAGAGAAAGATCACAAGTAGGCAGAGAGGCACAAAGAGAGAGAGAGAGAGAGAGAAGCAGGCTCCCTGCTGAGCAGAGAACCCTATGCAGGGCTCGATCCCAGGACCTTGGGATCATGACCTGAGCCAAAGGCAGGGCTTAACCAACTGAGCCACCCAGGTCCCCCCATAGCTTTTTTTTTTTTTTTTTATCATAAGTTTAACTTTTTAGTTTTGCAGTAGTGAATTTATAACCTATTTCTAAATTTAAATTAGCACTTAAGGATGTATATTTGGGGAGACCAGTTGCCGCCTTCTTTTCATTGTACTTAGCTCCCCTCAGGCCGTATTTTCCCTGAGTGGAGGAGCAAGAGTGACAGCTCATTTTTTTTTTTTTAAGATTTTATTTATTTATTTTACAGAGAGAGATCACAAGTAGATGGAGAGGCAGGTAGAGAGAGAGAGAGAGGGAAGCAGGCTCCCTGCTGAGCAGAGAGCCCAACGCGGGACTCAATCCCAGGACCCTGAGATCATGACCTGAGCCGAAGGCAGCAGCTTAACCCACTGAGCCACCCAGGCGCCCCGTGACAGCTCATTTTTAAAGCTTCCTCATTTTCCATGGCCTCTCCCAACACTCTGCATTACAAACAAGGAAGCAAATTGCATTATTAAGCAGATAAATAATAAGTTCATATTGAAAATACATACAGGGGCACCTGGGTGGCTCAGTGGGTTAAGCCGCTGCCTTCGGCTCAGGTCATGATCTCAGGGTCCTGGGATCGAGTTCCGCGTCGGGCTCTCTGCTCAGCGGGGAGCCTGCTTCCTCCTGTCTCTCTCTGCCTGCTTCTCTGCTTACTTGTGATCTCTCTCTGTCAAATAAATAAATAAAATCTTTAAAAAAAAAAATACATACAGAATTTTTCCCTTTTATTTTGTTCCTTTTAATTCCAGTACAGTGAACATACAAAGTTAGTTTCAGGTGTATCATACAGTGATTGAACAGTTCTGTACATTACACTATGCTTACTATGATAAATATACCCTTAGTCCCCTTCACTTTACCAATTCCTCCCCATCTCCCCCCAAACAACTTCCATTCTGATAACCATTAGTTCTCAAGAGTCTGGTTTTTTGTCTTCTTTCTTTGTTACGTTGTTTTGTTTCTTAAATTCTACATATGAGTAAAATCAGATAGTATTTGTCTTTCTCTGACTTACTTCACTTAGCACTATATCCTGTAGATCCATCCGTGTTGCTAATGGCAAGACTTCATTCTTTTTTATGGCTAAGCAACATTCCATTATATGTATACCACATCTTTATCCATTTATATGTTGGAAGGATGATTGGGCTGCTTCCACAGTTCAGCTATTGTAAATAATGCCACATTAACATAGGAGTGCACATATATTTTCAAATTAGTGTTTTCATATTTGGGTAAATAGTGTGATTACTGGATCATAGGGTAGTTCCATTTCTAATTTTTTGAGGAACCTCCATACTGTTCTATAGTGGCTCCACCACCAGTTTGAGGAGGGTTCTTTTCCTCCTTGCCAATGCTTGTTGTTTCTTGTGTTATTTATTTTAGTCATTCTGACAGGTGTGAGGTGGTATTTCACTGTAGTTTTGATTTGCATTTCCCTGAATGTTGAGCATTTTCTCATGTGTCTGTTGGCCACCTGTATGTCTTAGAGAAATATCTGTTCATGTCTTCTGCCCATTTTTAATTCATATTTTTGGGGGTGTTGAATTATATAACTTCTTTGTATATTTTGGATATGAACCCTTTATAAGATTTGTCATTTGCAAATATCTTCTATTGAGTAGATTCTTTTAGTTTTGTTGATTGTTTCCTTTGCTGTGCAGAAGCTTTTTTGATGTAGTCCCAATAGTTTATTTTTGCTTTTATTTCCCTTGCCCTAGGAGACATATCTAGAAAAATGCTGCTACAAAAAGAAAGTTGCTACAGACCGTGTCGGAGATACTGTGTGTACACTCTTCTTCGAGGATTGTTATGGTTTCAGGTCTCATATTTAGGTCCTTAATCCATGGGTTTATTTTTGTGTATGGTGTAAGAAAGTGGTCCACTTTTATTCCTCTGCATGTAACTGTCTAGTTTTCCAAACACTATCTGTTGAAGAGACTTTTTCTTTTTGCATAGTCTTGCCTCTCTTGTCAAAGATTAATTTGACTCTATAATCATGGGTTTGTTTCTGGGTTTTCTGTCCTCCATTGATCTATGTGTCTGGTTTTGTGCCAGTACCATACTGTTTTGATTACTACAGATAAGTATTATTCCTTGTTTTGGGGGATTGTAATAACCTCAGTTTTGTCTTTCTCAAGATTGCTTTGGCTTTTTGGGGTCTTTAGTGGTTCTATTAAATTTTTAAGGTTATTCCGCTCTTTGAAAAATGCTGTTGGGATTTTAATAAGGATTGCATTAAATCTGTAGATTGCTTTGGATGGTAAGAACATTTTAACAATATTTGTTATTCCAGTCCATGTGCATGGAATATCTTCGGATTTGTTTGTGTCATCTTTGGTTTCTTTCATCAGTGTTTTATACTTTTTAGATAGCAGATCTTTTACCTCCTTGATGAAGTTTATTCCTAGGTGTTTTATTATTTTTGGTGCAATTGTAAATGGGATTGTTTCTTTAATTTCTCTTTCATTGCTTATTAATGTGTAGAAATGCAATGGATTTCTGTGTATTTATTTTGTATCCTGTGACCTTACTAAATTCATTTATCAGTTCTAGTAATTTTTTGATGGCATATTTAGGTTTTTTTTTTTTTTAAGATTTTATTTATTTATTTGACAGCCAGAGATCACAAGTAGGCAGAGAGGCAGGCAGAGAGAGAGAGGAGGAAGCAGGCTCCCCGCTGAATAGAGAGCCCGATGTGGGGCTCGATCCCAGGACCCTGGGATCATGACCTGAGCTGAAGGCAGAGGCTTTAACCCACTGAGCCACCCAGGTGCCGCTCTTTAGGGTTTTCTAAATATAGAATCATGTTATCTACAAATAGTGAAAGTTTTCATTCTACCTTACCAGTTTGGATGCCTTTTATTTCTTCTCTGATTGCTGTAGCTTGGACTTCTGATACTGTTCAACAAAGTGAAGGTGGTGAGATTAAACATCTTTGTCTTGTTCCCGACCATAGAGGAAAGCTCTGTTTCCTCGCCATTGAGTATGATGTTTGCTGTGGGTTTTTCTTTTCTTTTTAAGATTTATATATTTATTTGACAGAGAGAGAGAGAGAGAGAGAGATCACAGGCAGGCAGAGGTGGGGGGGAAGCAGGCTCCCTGCTGAGCAGAGAGCCGGATGTGGGGCTTGATCCCAGGACCCTGAGATCATGACGTGAGCCAAAGGCAGAGGCTTAACCCACTGAGCCACCCAGGCGCCCCCACTGTGGGTTTTTCAAATACAGCCTTTAGTATGTTGAGATAGGTTTCTTCTAAACTTAGTTTGTTGAGGGTTTTTATCATGAATAGATGTTTTGCTTTGTCAGATGCTTTTTCTGCATCTGTTGAGATGGTCATGTAGTTTTTATCCTTTCTCTTGTTGATGTAATATGTCATGTTGACTGATTTGTGAATATTTTGAACCACCCCTTTATCCCATGAATAAATCCCACTTGATTGTGGTGGATGATTTTTTTAATGTTTGTTGGATTCAGTTTGCTGATAGTTTGTTGAGGATTTTTGCGTCTGCGTTGATGAGATGCTGGCCTATAGTTCTCTCTTTTTGGTAGTGTCTTTATCCAATTTTGATACCAATAGATAATGCTGTCCTTATAGAATGAATTTGAGAGTTTTTTTCCTCTTTTATTTTTTGCAATAGTTTGAGAAGACTTTTCTTTTTTTAAGATTTTTATTTATTTGAGACAGACCACGAATAGGGCAGGGGATGCAGATGCAGAGGGAGAAGCAGACTGGCCACTAAACAAGGAGCCCAACACAGGTATCATGGCCTGAACTGGAGGCAGATGCTTAACTGACTGAGCCACCTAAGCGCCCCGAAAAGACTAGGTATTAACTCTTCTTTAAATGTTTAGTAGTGTTCACATGTGGTGCCATCTGGTCCTGGACTTTTGTTTGTTGGGATTTTTTTAGATTACTGATTCAATTGCATTGCTGGTAATCAGTTTTCTCAAGTTTTCTGTTTCTTCCTGATTCAGTGTTGGGAGGGTGTAGGTTTCTAGGAATTGATTCAGATCTTGTAGGTTGTCCAATTTGTTGGCATATAATTTTTTTTAATAATATTGTAATCCTTTGTATTTCTGTGGTGTTGGTTCTTTTCTTTGATTTCTGATTTTCTTTGAGTCCTCTTTTATTAATGAGGAATCTTTTCAAAGAACCAGCTCGTGGCTTCAATAATCTGTACTAATGTTTTGCTTATTTCTGTTCCAATCTTTATTTTTTCTTATTTCTGCTCCAGTCTTTATTTTTATTACTTCTGCTCCAATCTTTATTCTTTTTTTCTAGTTTTGGGTTTTATTTGTTCTTCCTTTTTAGCTGCTTTAGGTATAAGGTTAGGTTGTTTGGGATTTTTTCTTGCTCCTTGAGGTAAGCCTGTATTGCTGTAAACTTCCCTCTTAACAATAGATTTTTCAGTGTCCCAAAAATTTTGGACGCTTATGTTTTGTTTTCTTTTGTCTTCATGTATTTTTTAGTTTTCTCTTTGATTTCTTGTTTGACCCATTCATTGTTTAGTAGCATGTTTTTGACCTTCATGTATTTGTGTTTTTTCCAGATTTTTTCTAGTGGTTATTTTCTAGTTTCACAGTGTTGTAGAGGGAAAGACACATGGTATGGTTTTAATTTTAATTTGTTGAGACTTGGTTTGTGGCCTAATGTGTGATCTATTCCGGGGAATGTTCCATGTGCACTTGAAAAGAATGTGTGTTTTGCTATTTTAGGATGGAGAGTTCTAAATATATCTGTTAGATCCATCTGGTCCATTGTGTCATTCAGAGCCACTGTTTACTTGTTGATTTTGTTTGGATGATCTGTCCACTGATGTATGGACACTTAAAACACTAATGTGTTTTAAGTCCCCTACTATTGTATTACATCAATTACTTCCTTTATTTTAATTATTAGCTGCTATATGTATTTGGATGCTTCCCAATTTACAATTATATCTTTTTAAAAAAGTTTAAGTAATCTCTGTACCCAGTGTAGAGCTCGAACTCACAACCCTGAGATCAAGAGCTTGTTGGATTTGTCCTTTAAATTATATCGTGTCCTTTGTCTCTTGATACTTTTTAGTCTCTTTTGTCTGATATAAGTGTTGCTATCTCAGCTTTCTTTTTACTTTAACTTGCATGTCAATGGTTTTCCTTCCCTTCACTTGCAATCTGTGTGTGTCTTTAAGTCTGAAATGAGTCTCTGTAGGCATTGTGTAGATGGGTCTTACCTTTTAACTCGGATTCCATCACCTTCGATCTTTTGATTGGAGCATTTACTCCATTTACATGCAAAGTAATTATTGATAGGTATGTACTTACTTTGCTACTTGTTTTATGGTTGTTCTTGTTCTTCTCTGTTCCTTCTCATTTTCTGTCATGGTTTGCTGGCTTTCTGTAGTGATGTAGTTGGGATCCTTCTTTTTATTTTTTGTATATCTATTAGTTTGTCGTTCCATTAGGTTTATATATAACATCTTTTGCATATAGTAGTCTGTATTAAACTGATAGTGGGTTAAGTTTTAACCCAGTCTTCTCTCCCCTGAACGTTTTGGGTATATGGTGTCATAATTTACATCCTTTTACTTTGTGGATTCCTTGACTTATTTTTATAGATACTTAATTTTACTGCTTTTGTGCTTCCTACTTTTCTTATTACTACTGGACTTTCCACTCAGAGTCCCCTTTAACATTTCTTATAGGACAGGTTTAGTGGTCATGAATTCCTTTTAACTTTTTGTTTGTCCTGAAACTCTTTATTTCTCCTTCCATTCTGAATGATAGCTTTGCTGGACAGAGTATTTTAGGCAACAGGTGTTTTCTTTTAGTACTTTGTTTTCTTTTCAGCACTTTGTCATGTCGCTCCGCTCTGGCCTATAGTTTAAATTTAAAAATCCACTGATAAGGCATTTGGGGTTTCCCTTGTATGTAACTCTTTTATGTAACTCTTTTGCTGATTTTAAAACTCTTTATCAGTACTTTTGCCATCTTAATTATAGTGCTTCTTAGTATGGAGTTCCTTGCGTTTTGTTGAGGACGTTCTGGTGGCTCCTGGATCTTAAATTTGTTCCCTTTCTTAGATCTGGGAAGTTTTCAGCCATTATTTCTTGAATAAATTTCCTGCCCCCTTTTCTCTCCTTCTTTGAGATACCTGTAATATGAATATTACTATGCGTAAAAACCCAATTTCTTGGGGTGCCTCAGTGGCTCAGTAGGCTAAGCCTCTGCCTTCAGCTCGGGTCATGATCCCAGGATCCTGGGATCGAGCCCCACATCGGGCTCTCTGCTCAGCAAGGAGCCTGCTTCCCCATCTCTCCCTGCCTGCCCCTCTGCCTACTTGTGATCTCTCTCTGTCAAATAAATAAATAAAACCTTAAAAAAAAAAAAAAAAACCTGATTTCTTTAGTCTGCTTTTCTTTTTTTTTTTTTTTTTAAGTTTTTCTTCTCTTATATTCAGCTTGATTGCTTTCCATTACTCTTTTCTCCAGGGCACTGATTTGTTCTGCTTCCTCTCATCTATTTATTCCATTATGTTTTCAATTTCATTCACTGAGTTTATCTCTGGTTTTCATGTTTCTATTTCTTTGCTAAGCACCTCACCAAGTTCAAGTCTTTGCTTACATCTACTGAGTATCTTCATGACTATTACTCAGCTCTGTTGTTTTTAAATCTTGCTGTGATTTGTCCTGGTCTTTCATTTGGGACATGATCCTCTGACTCCTCATTTTATCTAACTCTATTTCAGTGTGTTAGGAAAGCCAGCTACTCTCCTGCTCTTGCGAGTAGTGACCGTATGAAGAAGAGGTGCTGAGGTGTCCTCCTGCACAATATGCTCTGTTCACCAGTACCTGACTCTTCAGGGCTATCTCCTACGTGTGTTATGTGCACCATAGTTTGTGGTTGAGTCATGTCTGCCTTCAATCCAGTCATCTGCAATGGCTCTCTTTGCTACTTGTGGACAGGGTTTTGTCCTCATGGTGTTAGTGGGCCAGTCTGGGGGCCACCTTGGGCTTGAGTCAGACCAGGTGTTCACTAAAGATGCAGCAGTTATGGAACTGGCTGTTTCTTTTCCTGTGTTTTCCTCTTGAGAAGCTTTCATTGGCAGGTGGGGCCTATAGTCAGGCCTGATGTCTGCCCTGAGTCCACTGCTGGAGCTGTGGCTGGCGTATGTGGTTGTCTTCCCCTCTCCTGAGGGCGAGAGTCACTGTGGAGCAGTGCTGGAGCCTGTCAGGGCTGCTTGCACACTGCCTGGCTTATGACACCACTTTGGATGGGCTCTGGCCAAGGGCACATTGGAGGGGGCAGGTCTGTAGGAAATAGTAGGGACGGGGTATGCAGTGCCATCCATTTCCCAGCTGTGCATGCTGATCCCAGTTGTTTCTAAAATGTTAGCAGCTAGCCATAAGGGAAGCTTGCTGAACACAGTTTAGTTCCGAGAAAGCCTATATTTGTGGATTCGTAATAGTACTTTTAAATTTTTTTAGTGAGCTCTAAAGTAATGGATTTGCTTTACTGAAATTTGCCAGTAATAAAACTATTAAAAATAAGTTAACAGTCATTAGATCAGTGGTGTTTATTGCAGAATGACAGACTTTATTACTAGCTTATCCACTATTTATATTGACTATCACCTTTATAACTTCAGAACTGGACTAGAATTAAAAGCATCAGCATTCAGTAAACAAGGAAAAGGTGAGTATTTCTGCCATTTTTCTTTAATGTGTTTAACATGTTCAGAATCCTTGTTAAAAAATGTCAAACATTTTCGTAACAGAGAAAGACTCTGGGCTGGTACAGCAATAACAATGCATAAACTTTTAAAATGTCTATTCTATAATTAAACTTCCTTTAAAACACTATGGAAATTTAATAATGACAATTTTAAAAATAATGAACCGATGGGTTTAATGTTGTCTCTTAAGTTTTATGTCCACGTCCAGAAAATAATGCAGTAAATCTGATTAACATTTGTTTTAGTGGAGAATTACTGAGGTTCATGTAGAAACAGATTAAGGGATGGTCCGACTATTAATCATACTGACACAGAAAAACCATTAGGCAGCTTGAGGACTTAGGTAATAGTGGAGAGTCTGAACTGAGATACTGACTGCAGGACGTGCAGGTCCTCACAGGTGCGATAGTCTGACATGCTTATTAAATAGCCTCCACGTAGTTGGCGGGCAGCATGCCGGTCCTGCCCGTCCTCTGCACAGTACCGTACATCCAACCTTCGTCAATCGCTTGGACATTTACAATAGCATCTCCATCTCTGAAGGACACCTCATCTGCATCAGCAGCCATATAGTCGTACATGGCACGGAAGATTTTCTATTTATAAGATGAAAAAAGGTAAAAAAATTTTGTATTAGATTTTCATCAACCAACCTGAATGCCTAATTTTAAGATCTCTTTTGACTTACTCCACAAATTTAAGTTGCACAAAAGAGAATGTGCAGCTACCACCAGGAAAGTAAATATTTGGAAATCATTCATCTGTAAGGGATTACCATCCAGAAAACCCAAAGGACTCCCAACCACTCAATACTGGGGAAAGGTGGGAGGGGAGGAGGGAGGCAAAGGATCTGCATTCTCCAACGGAGACGTACAAATAGCCCAGAAGCTCCTGAAAAAAATATTTGGCATTACTAGTCTCAGGGAAAACCACAATGAAATACCACATGACACATTAGAATGGTGATAAAAAGAAACAATAGCAGGTATTGAGGAGGATGTGGAGAAATTTTTATAAACTGCAGATGGGAATGTAAAATGGTGCAGCCGCGTTGAAAAGAATTTTTGGGGGGCGCCTGGCTAGCTCAGGGGGTTAAAGCCTCTGCCTTCGGCTCAGGTCATCATCCCAGGGTTCTGGAATTGAGCCCCACATCAGGCTCCCTGCTTGATTTGTAATTCTTTTAGGGTCCATTTCTGGACCTCATCTATTTTCATATCTATTCCCCTACTAAATCCATATTTAATGATAAATAGCTTTATAGTACATTAAAAATGTGGTAAGAACATAGCTCTCAAGTATGTTTACAACTGCAAAATAAAATTTTTAAAATTCTAACAATTTGTAGACAAAAATAACAAAATTTGAAAGTGCCCAAGTTTCCTTCGAAAATGCAGGTACTCGTTAGTAATTTGGTATGTAACTTGCATATTTTTTCCTAGCATCCCGAAATATACACACATATAGTCATATTCGAGGATAGGGTTCCCCTTCCCGCCTACATATATAAAACGATTACTCTGATTAATACTCTGGCCTATTTTTTCCATTTAATATAGCTTCAGGGCTTTTCCGTATAAATACAGATTGATAGACTTTTTACTGCTACAGAGAATTCTGTATTTTAGTAAGATCACAAATTATCCATTTCTATATTTCTAGACATTTAATTGTTAGCCATTTTTTCTTACACTAATCCCCTAATGTTTGCCTTTAGGCAAGTATTTTAGAAAAAACTTAAAGGTGAAAAAAGTCAAGTGGTACGTGCATTTTAATTTTCAAAAAAATTTGCTACCATAATTATCTAGTACTTATTGTTTTAGTTTTCATATTCCTGGTTTGCAGTTATGGTAGACATCTTTTTTGTTGGCTATTTCTGTTTCTTTTGCTGTAAGTTGTAGAATCATTTGCTTCCAGGTCTTTTTTATTTTGACCAGAAGGAGAATAACTTGCCAATGAATTTTTTTGAGTGTTAGGCTCTTTTAGCTATAAATCTTTTTGTTATGTATGCTGTGACTATTTTCCCCCAGTTTGACATGTTTTTGTTATAAAAAATGTAAAATTTTATGGTCAAATATGCAGTCATTTCTTTTCACATACCTAGGTTCTAGAACCTGCTGAGGAAGGCCTTTCCTGTCCCCAATACTATAAAATTAGTATCTACTTTTCTCAAGTATTTTACAATTCTGATTTTTTTCCCCCTGTTGATTTGTAATCCCTTTAGGGTCCATTTCTGGACCTCATCTATTTTCATATCTATTCCCCTGCTAAATCCATATTTAATAATAGCTTTATAGTATGTTTTGCTCTTATCCAGTTAATAATTTTTTAAAATATTTATTTATTTGAGAAAGAGAGAGAATGAGCAGGGAGAGCAGCAGAGGGAGAAGGAGAAGCAGGCTCCTAGCTGAGCAGGGAGCCTGACATGGGGCTCGATCCTAGGACACTGGGATCATGACCTGAGCCAAAGGCAGATGCTTAACCGATTGAGCCACCCAGGCTCCCCCAGTTAATAATTTTCTATCGTCCTTTTCAAATTAGATCATTCTTTAAAATAAATGTAAGGATTAATATATATAATGCTTCTAGGATTTTGACTGGAGTTGCCTTGCATTTATGATTTCAGGAGAGATGACAACTTTATAAGATTCTATTCCTGAAATATAATGGGTCTCAATACTTGACATCTTTGTCTTTTAGTAAAGAGAGTTTTCTTCATGCAAATATTTTTTTCATATAAACACATACACCTCAACCCTGAAGAATTATGTTTTTGTGGCATTGTGGATGAACCCAGGGTTTTAAACTAAGAGTTTTTAAAGTAGTCTGGTGAATTGTAAGCATGATTGATTTATCTCTTCAATATAGTAAAAAGGGAGATCTAACATAATGACATATTTATATGTGTGACACATGCACACATGTAGATATTCTTGAAGAATGGTTACAAGCAGCAGATACTTTAATGTAATAGGACCAGTGAGCCCCAAAATGATCATTTTAGTCAGTTTGAGTTTGGTAATGCAGGGTTTCTGGTATTTTTGGTAACAGGAGATGTATTAAAAGAGCATTTCATAAAATAGGTTTGGCTGAAAAAGAAAAAACCACCCCCCACCCAGAATACTGTTAATCATTACTGCACATTTGGAGAGGTAAGAATGCCTGGAGGAAGCTCTTGGCTGGTCACCTACCCCAGCAGTAGACGGGTGCGACGGGATGGAGGATACTGTTGTCTGCTGAGTGGCAACTGAAGAGGATCGCTGTTGTGGGAGCTCCGTGGTTTTTGCATGTTTGTAAGCTAAAAGGTGGGGGGAAGGTAGTTTGTAAGAAGAAAAGGTGATTAGACATCACTTAACTTGTGTCAAACAGTTGAGCAGTACCCTCTTGTCCCCTAACTTAAGAGTGATTTCCAAGAAAGGAGGCTCTAATAAAGTTAATGAAAAATAAAACATCTGGTTTCGTGTACCTCTCTCCACAATTCTAGTCTTTTCTCATCAGAAGAAATGATCTGGTTTTGTTTGGTTTTAGTTTTTTAACTCAAAGCATCTGCGCTAGTAACTGGGCAAGCGGGCAGGCTGCCCACTTGTACCTGAGGAGGTTGCCGAGAAGAAGACCCCGCCGTCACTGTAGGTGGAGAGGCGCTGGTCGGCGGCTTCCGAGTGCTCAGACTTGTCCTCGCCTCCGCTGATGCTCAGTGCACTGGCCGACCGGGAATGCTCCCGGCTCCGGCGCTGCGCTTGCGCTGGCGGGAAGGGGGGCCGACAGGCATGAATTGGCGCTAGGTATGATTTTCAGTAGATTCCCATGAATTAAACCCTCAAAACCCTATGTATGGCTGCCATCCTCATTTCCACGTGACAGTGTAAGTACCTTACCAGAGGTCACATAACTGCTGAATTGTACAGCCAGGTTCAAATCCCAGAGGCTGTGTTGGACCACAACTCCTTCCCTCCACCCTGCCCATTTTCCTGGCTCACAAAAACTCACATTCAAACTCACCTTCAACTTCATAATGGCCTCCTTCACGTCCCCAAATGAATTCAGATGCCTTTTACCTGAGTTCCCACAATTTGTGTCCTGGCCTTTGAAACTGCATGTCAGGGTGTAACCACTGACTGACTTCTCTCCATCAGCAGACTACAGTATAAATCCTTTAAGGACAGGCATTACTTACTACTCTACATTTTTAACATGAAAAGAAGACCTAAAGGCATGGCTTATTTTGTTGAATTAACAATCTTCCTTGATGACAGGAATCTTCAGAAGGTTGCCAAAGGTCAAATTCATTCTCTTCCCTTTGTTTTTTTTTCCCCATTTCTCGAATAGAAAGATGTACTACTTTTTCTTCTTTAGAAACAAAATGGTAATAATGGGGCCTGAAGAAGATTTACACAGAGGCAGTAAGACAGTCCTTTCCCTGACTTAAATTTGTCTGGAAAATGATACCGTCCCACTAGTCAGCAGTGTTTTTATGCTGAAGGACAAATCAGAACACTGACAACTCTAGTTTCCTAGAGGTCATTGACACTAGCCCATTAAATGGTGACCTTCATGTTGTATGCTATAACATACCATTAATCATGTGTAAGCTTCGTGATTGAATGTTGTCTTCTGCTGGATCATAGTCAAACACTGAGCCAGGATTAGTACGCCAGACACGAAAACCTGCAAGCAGGTGAGATCAAGGATCAAAACAGGTATTCTTTTTTTTTTTTTTCCAAGATTTTATTTATTTGACAGAGAAAGAGATCACAAGTAGGCAGAGATAGGGGAAAGCAGGCTCCCTGCCGAGCAGAGAGCCCGACGCGGGGCCCAATCCCAGGACCCTGAGACCACGATCCGAGCCGAAGGCAGAGGCCTAACCCACTGAGCCACCCAGGCGCCCCCAAAACAGGTATTCTTAGAGGACTCCTAATAGCTTGGAAAGCAAGGCATGAACTTAACCACAGGAGGACGAACACCAACTTAGCTTATTTCTGGTCATGACTTCTCAGAGAATAAAGCCTAAGGTAGGAAAGATACCAGCTTTGCAAGCTGTGAAATAATAGTTTGGTTTTACAGCTGGTGAAAACACAGGCTGAAGTGCTTTATCCTTTAGCTTCCTATGACTAATGCCACTCTTGTTCTTCTAGCCCTTAAAGATGATTCCCTCTGCACCCCCCACCCCAAGCGCTCATATACCTGTAATAGTCTCCTGATCCTGGTCATTCCGTTTTTGTTCCATTTCTACCACCTTTCTCTGAATACCTCGGTAGTTAATGTCACTGAAATCCTGTGTGTTCTTCTTTACTCGTTCAGTGATAGGATCTGTCACCACTGGTGTGAAGCAACCCTTGTGTTTCTCAAAGTCTTCATGATATTTCACCTGAAATCATGAATTGATTTTGTGAAAATACGATGGTGTGATCACTTCCTTTTCCAGACGATCCAGCAGACTGGCCAATCACTCCTTAGAAATCGCTGACTCACCGTTGAGATGTGGCGTTGGGTTTCCCGCACCCGTCTCATCTCTGGAGTGTCCAAGACGTAGGCAGCTTTGCCTTGTATTTGTTTCCGGAAGCTATCAGAATAGAGAACCTGACAGAGGAGAGACCGTGAATTAAGTACAGGTCATGGTAGTGTTCTAATTCTGAAGCCTTAAAAACTTTTCCAACACATGGGGATAAAAGTAGCTGGGGAGGGAAGCTTGACTCATCTGAAAGGACCCAGTGATGCCCTTGACTAACAGTAGAACAGATAAGCATGAGGATGAATGGGCAGGATTCTTAGGAGGGAAAGGACGTTTTGACTTTGAAAGTATAACTTTCATTTTCAAAGGACACAAGGCATAGAATTTCAAAGAGGATAGGAAGAAAGTATTCTTTGGAATTTGCTAGGAATTGCAGCACCAGCAGATTGTATGGTATTTGACACTAGATGGGATTCTGACATTCAAAACTACTATCGTTTTAAATTTTTAAAAGTTCAATTAAGTAGTCTCTGCACCTAGCATGGTGCTTTAGCTCATGACCCTGACGTCAAGAGCTGCGTGCTCTCCTGAGCCAGCCAGATACTCCAAAACAAGTACCTTTCCAACAAGCGATCGTATTCATAGGTTTATGCCCAGATTTCATAAACCAATGTTAATACAGAAATCAAAGTCCTCTAGACAAAATATCAAAAGCCAAAAATATCAAAGCCAAAGGTGGCATCCGTCTCAGAATATTACCTGTTTCATAAAGTACCTTAAAAATAAAGAGGAGCAAGAGATTGAGATGTTAGGAAGTCAATTTGTTACAGTTGGTTATGTAAGACTACCCACCCCCCCAGTAAAACAAAAGGAAAACACTGGCAATTGTTATTTCTTAGTATGATCATTTGGAATTTAAAAGCACGGTTCTGTTAATTTTAAAGTAAATTTTCAGTTGAATAAGGTGCACAGAAATTTTTATGGTGTTAAAATGTTATTTTTCAAGATGTTGCATTTTTTTTTTTAAATTTTAGTGTGTTTCCCAGCTGAATGAGAAAGGCGTGTTTATATGTTAAAATGTTATTTTCCAAGTCGTTGCACTACTCCTGTGTTTAATCCTAAACAATACCGAGCTAATGTTTTCTTGGTTGCGCTTAGCTCGCTCCATCTCTGGAGTAACGGGTGTCGGAGTTGCTTTTCTCATATTCTCTTTGTATAATACCTAGAGGAGCCAAGAGAGCATCCAGACATCAGAGAGCAGAAAACCAGTTCTGAAAACCGTCATCTAGCTGGTGTTACAGCTCAATTAAATCACACTCTATAAGAAACACGTCAGGAAGATAAAGCCATTAAAATGTTATTGTATAAAGCACAAGATGAAAAAAGAATTAAATCAGTTGAGCTGGTAGGGTGGGGTGGGTTGGTTTGTTTTTAAGTGGGTAAAGAAGAATTTTTAAAAATAAGTGGAAGTTTTTGGAAAACTATGCGATAAATTAGTGATATAACCATATTTGCCAGGCTTATTAAAAGTGTAACAATTTCTTTTTTTCCTCTCCGAAATACCGAGCTAAGGTTTTCTTGATTGCGTTTGACTCTTTCCATCTCAGGAGTAAAGGGTGTAGGGGTCGCTTTCCCCAGGTTCTCTTTGTATAACACCTGTGAGATACAAAGTTGGACCCGAAAATCACGAAGAGGTAATATTCAAGCCATTCAACATAATCCAATTTTGGGGTGAAAACTCCATATTTAATCTGTTACATGAGTGAGAACAGCTCTCAAGAAGAAAGCTTAACACCAGTTAATGGCAATAGTAAGTGTCGTATATTATTTACAGGGGATTCTTAAAAACTGGCATTTTGCTTGTTTTTAACCTGGGATGGAGTTAGGAGCAGGCCAAACTGCAGGGGTTACTTTGCAAAATTAAAAACACTTTCGTTTCTCAAGACAATACCGAGCTAATGTTCTCTTGATTGCGTTTGACTCTCTGCATCTCTGGCGTGACAGGGGTTGGGGTCGCTTTCCCCACACTTTCTTTGTACAAAACCTACATGAGTCCAGTGGATCCAAAAAGGCAAAAAGAAAAAAAATACAGTTACCAAAAGATTAAATGGAACAGATTATTTGTTATGAGGCTCAGGGTGCCAAACCACTTGGGCAATAAGGTTAGGTGGAAAGGAGCAGGTGTCTAAATGAAGTTGAGTGTAGTTACAGCAAGACAGACATTTCCAGTATAGGACCATGCCCTGAAATCCTGGCAGACTGCAAGACAGAACTTGCAGAGTACCCAAAAGGGATGAGAGAAGGCCTTCATTTCACTGTTCATCTATGCATTTCAGACAGATCATCTTAACAGGACTGAAGGGCATGTGATTGACGGACACTGAGAAGGTGGGGCCGCTCCCTCTATGGCAGACTGGCCTGTCTTGTAGCACTTAAACTCCTCTAGAGACACATCCATAAAACCCAAAACAAGGATTCCTCCTACTCTTTTTTTCCCCCTGCTGTCTTCTATGCTCTGCCTCCTGCTTTAGTTCACCAAACATATCAGTAAAGAAAAACATTTTCAGCAATTGTATCACTAGTGTCATGATGAATCCTTTACCTCAGTGTCTCTGTCCAGTGTCATTCATGGGGACACAGGAGGTTTGGGAGATGGCATTCAAGAGAAAGAGTCTGCTAAAGTAGCGTTTCTTAAAGTGGGGTCCCTGAACAGAAAGGTCAGCATCACCCGAGCACTTGCTAGAATCACAAATCATCTGGCCCCACACCAGACCCACAGAATGAGAAACTGTGGGACAGCACCCAGCAGTCTGACCTAACAAATACCCTGGCTAATTCTGGTGCTACGCACTTTAGTGCAGGAGAAAGCTGCGGACACCGTTCATGTGGAGGCCCACCAGGTTCTGCCTAACATGAGCTAACATCTTCCCATACAAATCCCAACCCCCGCTACATTATAAACGTAGGTCACAGAGCACAGGCTTACAGGAAATGGTTTGCTAAAAGTTAGCAGTTACAGACCACAGTGAAGACAAAACAACTAAAACTGCTAAAGCAAAAAACAGTTTAAGTGACACTTCATTTTTATGTAAATTGATAAATTATTTTCTGAAACCACTAGTGGATCTTAATTTTTTCATTTCTCTGAGCGTAGTACCTCCGAACAAGCACATGGGGGATTTGAGATTGTTAGAACTCAATTTTGTTGTTATCTAAGCAAACTAAAAGAACAAGTGGATTTATATATATATATATATTTTTAAATACCAAATGGAAAAGAAATGTCATTATCCTTGGAAGAGAGGATCAGGGGTTATTTTTCCCAAGGTCTCTTTGTCTAAATCTGACAGGGTAAATTAGAACCTAAAGTCATAGGTGCAGAAACAAACAAGATCACAACTCCAATTTTCCAGAAAGAGCTCTCATACCTATGATGCCATCCCCCAGATTTCAGGAGTACATAAAACAAAGAGACCTTGAGGATGATAGACAGTAAGTTTGGGGACAGATGAGTGAAAGGACATTTTATTGGAAAATCTGTTACTTCCTGATATTAGAACTTTACAGATTAAAGCAATCTTGTTATTATGGGGTTAAAGCTAAGAGTAGTCTTCTAGGAGAGAAAGATAAATGGGATCAACAAAATTCACAAAATTTAAGTTTTTTTAAAAAGTAGGATTAATAAGTATTATTTTAAATCATTAAAAGAAGTAGCTTTTTCTTTTCTTGCCAAAGTACCGAGCTAATATTTTCTTGATTGTGTTTGACTCTCTCCATCTCTGGAGTGACAGGTAAAGGGGTTCCCTTGCCCATATTTTCTTTGTACAACACCTGTGTAATGAGAAAAGCATCCAGAAAAAAAAAAAAAAAGTTAAGTACCATTTCGTTTGTTTTAAGATTGTAAGTGTGAGTTCAACTTCCTTGTTACCCAATGACACAGTAGTCCAGGGAGCCGGGAGTTAACGGGTTGGCAAGCTGCCACAAACTACTTTAATGGCGGCAAAGGTTTGGCTGGGGAAGCAGAGTCTCTAGGGCAGCAAGGACCTCAGCTGCTGGGGAAAGGCTGTCAGCTACTCATGTTATTTCATCGCTTCTGTGAGTACAGTGCCTCCCGACAATCGCATGGGGGCTTGAGATTGTTAGAACTCAGTTTTGTTGTTATCCAAGCAAGTTAAAAATATATATATTTAAAGAAAACCAGATGGAATCACTATCAGAACTAAAATGTTTTAAAAAGTTGAATCCATAGTAGTAACATAAAAATGCAAAAAGTATTGTCCTTTTGCTAAGTGAGGTATATTAGAAACAAAGGAAGGGTAGTGGGTTTTAAAAAGGAATAAATGTTAAGTATTATATAATTATGAGGTTAAGTGGCATCTTCTTTTCACTTTCTTTCCAAAATACCGAGCTAAGATTTTCTTGATTCTGTTTGACTCTCTGCATCTCAGGAGTGATGGAGATTGGAATTCCAGTCCCCAGGTTTTCCTTGTATAGCACCTGTATAATAAGAAAGCATCCAGAACAAGGAGAGCGATCAACGACTGTCCCCCTTTTGTGGAGGGAACAGAAGTAGGGAGAAGTAGGGAGAGAAGGGCAAAGAGGAAGAGAATAGGTAGGAGGAAGGGAAATACCAGAAGCTTCTAGATCCAACCTGTAGGAGCCTAAAGACACACTTTTAAGTAAGGGAATGCAGGAAAGAGCAGCAAAAAACTAAGAGATAGGAAAAGAAAGTTTTTGTTATTTTGTTGATTGAATTAATCTCTGTAGCTCAGAGCAAGAGTGCACCATGGAAGGGAACAATTAGTACCCCCCCTGCCCTGCCCAGTTTGTTATGAGGAAGAAAAAGAGTAAAAATGTTAAGAGACAAAAGGGAGAACCGAGGAAGTTATTTTTGATTTGGAAATGTTATTAATAAACCACATAAATATATCTGGGTTTTTAATAAACACTGTATAAATAAAGGTACATGTGCACAAACCTTCTTTTGTTGAGTTTCAAAAGAAGTCCAAGTATTTAATTTTTAGTTTTTGTGAACATATTGGGAAGAATTAATTATTTTTAAAGCAATGGAGAGCAATGACAGAATGCTAAAAAAGTCACAAGATCTGTACGAATACCAGTAGGGACAGAGAAAGTTAGAGCAGGAAGTGAGGCCGATAGTTCGATTTTTGCTAAGTACATTTTTGTAAGCTTTACGTCCACATCAAATTTGCCAAAGCAGGATAAATGTGGGTGCTTAGACACTGAGAAGGTTATGTTTTTAAGGGCTAGGATATACTACTGAACACTTTTTTTTTTTTTTTAAGTCAAATGATGGTATTAATGTTTAACCAAAATGGGGAAACGGATTCACAGGAAAGGGCAGCATTAAGTTGTGAACAAGACATGTCAGAGTTTTTATTGGGATAAGCTGATTAGATTTAAAATATAGCCATTAATTTTTGGTTTAAAAATAGTTAAAGGGAATTTTTTCCTTTTAAATACCGAACTAAAGTTTTCTTGATTGTGTTTGACTCTCTCCATCTCTGGAGTGATGGGAATTGGGATCCCTTTCCCGGGGTTTTCTTTATACAACACCTGTACAACATAAGAAAGCATGCAGAAAAAAACAAGAGCAGTCAAAACAGCCCTTTCATCTGTCCTGTAGGAACCCTAGTATGAGACTACAGACATCAAATGGAATGACAAATTCACCAAGTCAACCTGTTTCTTCCACACAGATCGGGATGAACATATGCTCTGTATTTCCTTAGCTATGGTTTCAGTGCATTTGATATTCTCCTCACTATTAACTCATATTATATTGAAGGTGTGTTCCCCATGTTGGGAAATAAGGAAAAAATTACAAATAATTTCATAAGAGCACTAAAGTGCTTAGTGTATAATAGGAAAATTATTTTTAAATTAGATTGGCAAATACTTATCTTCCCTACATAGAACATCTGTTTTGCAGAATAACAGATATTTAAAATCCTAGGCCAAATCTGTGTAGTATAGCAAAATTGGTCCTTGTTGAGTAAATCCAAGTTATGGAGGTGGTCAAGTCTGAAAGTTAATGTTTTAATACGCAGTACTAATTTTTTCCCATGGAATCTTAGAAGCTATATAAACCACCGGACAATTCTGCCTAAATGCAACCTGTGTAACAATAAACACAAATGGTTACGTAGGAAAAAAAAATTGTCTGGGATCATTGGGACCATTAAGATCTCAGATATAAACAATACACTTACTCTAATATACAAGAAAAAAATATAACTTTGAAAATTAATGCAAACCTTATTCTTCCAAAAGAAGAAATCATCATCATCATCATCACCACCACCACCACCATCATCACCATCATCCCACAGGGAAAACAGTGAACATTCCAAAAGTGAAACTAATTTACATTGACAATTTAACAAAGTTGAAAAGTTGTTAGTCAACAGTAATTAGAAACGAAGGAAAGCAAAACAAAACCAAACCAAAAGACAGTGGGACCAAAGAAAGTTACTGATCTAATCATATGGAAGGATCAAACTTTCTGAAAATATCTGAACTCACAAAAACTACTTTGGATCAAAACCCTGCTCTGCTCCCCTGCCTCCAAAATATCCAGCTAAATTTCACTATTGACATTTCATTTTCTATCTCAGGTGGAAGTAACTCTTAAGATCCTTATACATAAGTTTTACAGACTATTACAGAATTTTCAACAATATTAACAAAAAGTAACATTAAATATAAGTTTATGATCTGATTTGTATATTTAAAAGAAATCAGAAGGTCTGGATTTCTATTCATGGAATGGCTTGTAGCACAAGTATCAAGATAAGGCTGCTTTGGGTTCCAACACTGAGCTACTTTCTTTTTCTGTCATGTGTTTAACCAGATAGGATCTAGGTTAAGGTAACTGCCACCCCCCCCCCCCAAAAAAAGGTAACTGTCATTCCCAATCAAGAGCCACTATTTCTACATGTGGCCTTGGGTACTGTGTTTCTGGACAAAGCTAACCAAGAAGCATCAAGTTAAGAGTCCCAAGTAAATAAGACCTACAGTGCTTGGGTTTTTTGGACACCAATGAACTTCAAAAGTCCCAGCAGCAACACAGAAGTTGAAAAGAGAAGGAAAGGAACCAATTAAACATTTTACGGAACTATTATGGAAGGTATAAAATGTTAGAATAAAATGGTAAGTAAATGACGTGGAAAACAGAATTCAGTTGATGAAATCTTAAAAATGTTAAATTGATTATTTTAAAGGGACTAATAGTGAGAAGTTGTTTTTTAGAAAATTATTATTTTTTAAATATGGAATTAAAGGAGCTTTCTCCCGAATACCGAGCTAAAGTTTTCTTGATTGCGTTTGACTCGCTCCATCTCAGGAGTGACAGCAATGGGGGTCCCCTTGCTCAAGTTCTCTTTGTACAAAATCTGTGTGCACAAAACCAATAATCACATCAGCTTGGACCCATCTTTTAGGTAACCTGATCTTCAAAACAGTCCCTAAAAGTTTTTTTGTTTTTGTAATGGCATACGAGGCCAAGACAACTTTAAGAAATAGGACAACTGACTATCTTTGACATTTCGTCACATACAGTGCGATGTCTGTCTGAGTGGCATTAATAAAGACACAGCTGCTAGGCTGCAGGCAAGAGTCACTTACAGGTCTTCACTCAAAGACAGAAGGGTGAGGCCTTATCAAATAATATTCAAGTTGACTGAAATTAATATCCATAATGAGCTGGTAACTCAAGTAGGGAACCAGATAGAAAGAGAGAGAGGTTTGGGGGAATAAAATAAATATTATTAATATTAAAAGCTAAATAAATATTAGCTTTCGATAATCCTTAAACTATTCCAAAAGGAAGTTCAATTCTATCTTTCACGGTATACAAAAAATAATAGCTGAGCCACATTTCTGACTTAACTGTAAATATTTCTTCCATCTCTTGAATGAAAATATTTAAGAATCACACTCTTTTACAAAATGCTACAAACACAAGAAATACATCAAACAGAGCCAGAATAAGTACAAATAAAATTCTAGTTAACATTGGCCTTTTAAAGCGATGTTAGATTTTTACTTTCGATTTGTGTAACACCAGTTAGAAATTCCTGTTATTATTAAATGAGGGTTTGGGGAAGGAGGAACAAACACTGAGTATTATGGGTTTTTAAGGAAAGTGATCTATCATTATGTTTCAGGGAAATCACAGTTAAAATTTCACACCAGAACTCAAGTAAATACTAAATTAGGTTTGGGTTGAAAACTAAGGTAATATTTGGTATCATTATCTTCATTATATGAATTTAGTAATTTTACAAGAAGAAAAACCGTGTTTGTAATGTGTTAAAAAATATTATTTGAGATAAGAATTAAGGGATTTTATTTTTTGCCCCCTAAGAAATACCGAGCTAAAGTTCTCTTGATTGCGTTTGACTCTCTCAATCTCTGGAGTGATAGGTGTTGGGGTTCCTTTCCCCAAATTTTCTTTGTACAAAACCTGTGAGATATAAGAAAGTACCCAGAAGACATTCAAAACAGGCACAAAGATTAAGGAAGGGAAAAAATTAGGGGCAGGTTGTGTGAAGAGGGAGTCTCTTAGTGAGTATATTTAGTAAGGATAATGCTTTTACTTTTTCTTCACAACTTTAATGATAAACTCTACCATGTTAATTCTGGGGATAAAAAAGTATACCACAAAGCACTGAAGTTACAGGAAATGGGTATGATGACGGGGAATTTTGTGTTAATTCTACTTACAGTGTTTTAGATCTAAGTTTTCACACTTGTCATTCGCTAAAAATGTTAAAGTACCACCAGAACAGTGAATCACTTTCTGTAAGTCCAGATGGTTCTGGTCAGTTAATAACACTGCCCCCCATCCCCATGCCCCAACACACATACACACACACAGAGAATTAAGATGTTACTTTTTGAAAAAAGGATAATGGGTTATTCTGATAGACTTTTAAGTGGGGAAACAGTTTCAAATTATTTGATATATTTGTAAATACCGAGCTAAAGTTCTCTTGATTGCGTTTGACTCTCTCAATCTCTGGAGTGACAGGGGTTGGAATGCCTGTTCCCAAGTTTTCTTTGTACATAACCTGTAGATGATAATTAGAATAGCCAAAAAGGTGAAATGACCATGAATCCTTTGGATTACAGCTACATCTGTGAGCTACGTGGCGGAAACTCCTAAAAACAATCTAGCTTTCAAGTATGACACTCAAGGAAGAAGGAAAACAAATTCCACAAATATTTATGTTCCCTCTTCAAAAGTGACTTTACTACCCTCGAACACTTGGTACTAAATTACGCATTTTCTATTGTCAACACTTAGAACATTCCTAAAATGCATTAAAAAATACTAAATTCAACATTGAGAAAAACTGAACCATTTCACAACATTTAGTATTAGTGGGTCCACAGTAGATTTGTACTTAATAAATGGGTTCCTTGGTTTAAAATTTTCTAATCATATGATACTCTATTCCTTCAGGTTTGGAAAGTTTGTTTTGTATTTTCTACTGAAAATTCCTAGGGGGCGCCTAGTCTGTAGGTACTCTTAATATGAGGAGACTTAAAAGTATATTTTTCAGAAAGAGCATCTGACCTTGAAATTCCTACTGATGGTTGTTGGAGCATGTAAACTAGTGTTTCTCAAACTGAGGGAAGTCTCTATTTTTTAGGGGTCATATCAAAGGTCTATAAATTTTAAGAAAGAGAGTAAGGAACTTCCTGAACCTCTGGCCCCCTTCTTTTCCTTCTTCCCGCTTAAGAATTGTCAGCCTAAAGATATGAATGAATTCTTTTTAAATAAATGGGTCAAGGGTATACTTGAGAGTGGGTTGGGAGCAACAGGAACAGTGCAGGGGGTTTAAGTCACAGGTTAATTCCCCAGATCACTGACAAACTAGGGGTGCTATCTTTGTTTTGCTGGGAAACCTTGAGAGATCTTTAAAAATCTGCTTTTTAAATATAAACCTGTGTTTCTTTACCCAGCAAAGCAGCAGAACCGAGATCATGGATAACAGAACAAAACATAATCAGAGAGAGACAGGAAGTTGCAATTAAATGTGACTAAAGGCATTTGTGTGTGTGTGTGTGGACGCAAAATTCTACATAATTTGTACCACAAGGAAGCCAGAATATAAGAGAAGAGTGAGACAGGAAAGAGATCTAAATAATATGAACAACTTGCAAGAGAAATAGCAAGTGTTTCCCAATGGCAACAAAATGAGAATTCAGTCATCTAGTGACAAGCAGAATCTCTAAGTCCAAGGCCGTCAGCTTTTATTGGTCATAAACTATTTCCCAAACTCCACAGGGTCTCTTGCTAGCAGCTAGCGACTGCTTGCAATGTGCTTATGGATGGGAAAGCTGAGTGGGTGAGTGAGTAAGTGAGTGAGAGTGAGAGAGAGAGAGTGTGTATGTGTGTATGTGTTGGGATGGGGGCCAGAGACTGAGCTAACCTGACAGAGGTCGGGAGAAACGTATGCTTGACCTGATTATTTAAGGTGTGAAGCACACCCCCTGACACATATCCACTATCACAGGTGCCTGAAATTCCTCACAGAGAACATGCTTAAAATATAGTATGTCATTGTGGGTAGAGGGAGGACAGCCAGCACCTTAACATACACGGCATCTGCAAAATAGCAGAGGATATGGGGCAAAAGTTCTTGAAAGGGAGAGGAGAAGACTGCAGAGACTTCAAAAGTCTACCTAGAGTTTTTCCAGACAGAGGAGAGTGTCCCAAGAGACACATACACGCAAATATATACACTGGAGAAACACAAAATATTACATATGATATTATGTAATATTATGTATGTATGTTATAGATAATTATATAAAATTAAAATTTATATACCAATTATCTAATATATCATAATATACATGAAATGTATAATACTTTGTCATTTTTATGTTTATATCTTTTAACTCCAGATCAGTCCGATAACCTAATTTCTACCACTGGCACTTTTTACTCTAGAAAGTGCAGGCGTGATCATTAAAGAAGCCAAGTCCCTTCTGAATGGTGTGAAGACAGGTTTCTTAGCTAGCATGGAGGGAGGTTCACATCATTCCCAGCCCACCATTCACCCCACTCCTGGAGCTAGGGAGCAACTAGAAGGTGACTGGGTACACAAATACGCTGAGCCTAAGGGCCATTACCGAGCTAATGTGCTTCTGTGTCTCTTTGACACGTTTTACTTCTGGCAGGTCAGGAATTGGGGTTCCTTGGCCAATGGCTTCCTTATACTTCACCTGCAAATATAAAAGTGGGAACACATCCATGTGTTTGGTTAGAAGCTCTGCAGTTTGTAAAGTCACAGTTTAAGTAATACAAACTATACTTAGTGTGCACGGGGCTTCATTCCAACACCGGGTCAGGGAACAATGCCATGGGCAAGGACTCTTGGTCGCTCTCCTGTCCGTTAGGGGTGAGGTAGCGAGGGAGTCCCTACTCAGACTATAGCCCCTTATCTTTCCTGTGCACTCAGATGTTCTATCCTACAGTTTGTTTGGCTAGGACAAATACGTTCACAACATATATCCAGGAAGTTTGAATTTTCGACTTTAGCATATTCTATTTTCTTACAAGTGACAAGGAGTCTTTCCCTGATTCAACTTCAGTCAGGGTCCTCTGAATCTTCTTCCCAAACAGGTCTCGACTTTTGGACTTCCGAGTCTATCTCTGTATCGCCTGATTTTAGCAAGAATCCTGCTAAGTCAGTTTAGCCAGAAACCCCCCTACGCTTGGTATGTCTTCACCCTTGATATCTGACCAAATTCCTAACTCCACCAGCCCCACCAGGCAACGTCTGATCACCCTGGCCTGCCACCAGCAAAAATCATGTTAGGCAGGTTCAGGCAGAACCCCTCTTACCCGATATTTTCTTTGATTTTCTATTCCCCCGCCGGCCTCCTTTTCCACCCCACCGTCACCCCCTCTAATTAGAAATCCTTAATTTTCCTTGCAGTTTTTGGAATTCAGCCCAGTTCCATACTGAGATCTCTTTCCCTTATTGCAACAGTCCTGCATTAAACCTGTTTTGATCACTTTAACCACGGTCCAGCTCTGGTTTGCTCTGACACCGGCCTTTTTGTTTCCCACAGGTAACCTCCCTTCCTGCCACCAGCCTGGGCTGCACTGACTGGGGGATGGCCCTCACCACAGCACCTACTTCAGCAGCTTCAGCTGCTTCTGGTGACAAAAGTTTTGAGTGCAGCTCGGCCCTCAAAGTAAATGATCTGAGGCAGGCAGAAAACTCAGCAGATGAGTCTCTGGGGGAGGGACTGGGCGGGGTACCTGGGGGGGAGTGTGGGGCGTGTCTTTACCGAGCTAATGTGATCCTGTGTTTGCTTCACTCTCATCATCTCAGGGGTCTTTCCGATGGCCGTTCCTGGCGAGACATCCTCTTTGTATAAAACCTGGGGCATTCAGAATCAGGACAATGTTACACAGAAGAAAAGAAAGCCTAGCAATTCCTGGAGGAAGACTAGGAAACATGGCTTCTGTGAAAACAAAAGACACTAGAGAATGTTCTTAGCCATGTGCCAGAGAATCTGACATCTTCCACGTCAGCATCAGAACTCCTGCCATATTTACAACATGGACAACTTCCCAGATCTTGAGATTTCTTTTAAAATTATTGTACTGTAGTAATACAGGATGAGAAAAACTGGGAAAATGCTGATTTAAAAAGACCCCTCTCATAGGAAACAAAATCCATTAAAGAAATGTAAAGTCATTTTATTCAGGGGAACGATAATAGGAGAAATCACAATGTCAAGAAGAAATCCATCTTCATGGAGCAAGACAACACATGTTATTGCTGTGGGATTAAAAAAATTAAAAAGAAAAAAAGTTACTCAGTTAGCAGATTTAAGGTGTTATTTCAAATGGTTTCTGGAGTGATGTTTTTAGAGCAAAGTATGGGAAATTTTATCAAATAACCTCTAGTATTAACTGGGGAGGTTAGGTGTTAATTGTCTGAATCAACATGAGGCTAGCATATTTTTAAGGAGGAGAATGCAAGTATTAGGTTAGCATTAAATGGAAAATAAATAGTAAATATACCGAGCTGAAATTCTTTTGATTTTCTTTAACACGCAGTATTTCTGGCGTGTCTTGAACAACTGTAACTTTTCCTTTACTGTTTTTAAGGTCACACTGGTATTGGAGCTATGAAGAAAGAGTAAACATCTTGTTAAGATTTCAACATTTTAAAATATATTTTAAATTGTCTCTATTGTGTAAGGGAAGTTAAAATCCAAATCAAAACAAAACCCAAACTATGCCATAATAATCATAGAGAGCTGAAGGGAAATTCTTTAATAAGAATGTTGTAAAATTCTTTTAAAAACCCTAAAAATGGTAAAGTGTCAAGTTAGATTTAAAAAAAATGCATCCCTGCCTGAATTAATTTTGAAAAAGACAGATGTTGCCACTAATAGAAGATGGCGATAGTTCACATACAGTGACAAGAAGCCACTAACAAAGCAACAGTGGTATATTTCATGCTGTGATTTGGGGACTATAAGGTGATCTTGAAGAAAAATGGAGCACATGTTTCCTGGCCCACAGGTGGGAGTTGCAGAGGGCGGCCCTGCAGCCCCCTCTCGGAGGCAAGGCCCATTGTTTATGCCCAGAGGCATCCACTGTGCCCCCCCCATCCCAGGTATCAGTGGGCTGTGTCTTAGAGTCAATAAAAACTTACAAGGCTGAAGTTCTTTTGGTTCTCCCGGACTCTCTGTATCTCTGGGGTGTCCAAAACAGTCTCATAATAGGACATGCACTTCTCTGCATCTTCCTTGTACTTTTTCTGAAAACAGAGTTCAAGAAATAAGGATGGTGACTGATGGGTCCGTGATCAAAGGAGTGAGACTGATACAAAGTGAAGATCAAGCAAAACTTTATTTCTCGCCAAGCATCGAGAATTAAACCGACCCTTCGGGGCTGCCTCTTACAGAGAGGGTGACCCCTCCCTGCCTTACAGACTAACTTTTAAAGGGCAAAGGCCATGTGGCTGAGTCTGGCCACACACAGGTGGCCAATGAGATTGTAACACACAGAGAAAGCTGCACAGTCATGCTAGGTCCCACAGGGGTGGCCAATTGAATTACAATTCACCCCACAGTAGCTATTTGAACTAGGATAACACCTTGGCACCCAAAAGGCGGGGCCCACACTTCTTGGTAGCTAGGGAGACAGTATGTGCGCCCCACTGATTGGATGTCTCCACCTGGCCTGACCCGCCCTTGTATTTGGGCTCTGTTACCTGGGACTGGTTACCCGGACTTGCTTTTAAGTAAGTCACCTGACCGGAGGGGCAGGGGGACAGGGTCAGTTTAAGTTTTAATGCATAAACAACAAAATGGCTGTTCAACTGAGATGGAGCTGCTCTGGCTAAATAGGCCCTTACATGACTACCACAGGGAAATGGGCCAATGGAACCTACAATTGCCACTCCTGTTCAGCAGAAAGTCCTTTGTAGTTTCAGGACAGTTCATGGATGTTAGGGAGTTCTAAAGCAGAGCCCTCTTGTGGTTAGTGAGCACCATGTCTTTTCTTTCTTGGAGAACTGAGTCTGGGCATTTACTAAAACCCATTGTCACGGCAAACACAGCAGAAGGAGGCCCTGGCTGGCTGGTCCACACAGAGGAAGGTGACAGACAACCAGGCTCCTGGCAATGGGGGGGTCTACTCTGAAGCGGATGGGACTGTTTAGCCAGGAACCACATGACCAACAGGCAGGGAGAGAAAAGCAGGAGGGTTAAGAGCCATCAGCAGGCCTCTGTAAAGCTGCTGGCAAGGAGATTTTTGCTGCGCTCTGCACAGGTATGTTGGAGTTCCTGGCTACCAGACACAAGAGGCAGGCAGGACCAGCAGTCGCTTCCAGAATGCGTCTCTAACTAGAGGCTCTACTGAACAGACCTGGGGCCACCATTATGACCAGCTGACCAGCCATCACCGTTCTTGGGCTTTCCTGCCCTGGCCCCATGCAGGCCGCTGGCAGGCAAACAGGCTTGATCAATTGGATGCAGAAATGCCTATGAGGAGACCCAGCTGAAAATATCCACAAACTCTAACTGACCAGTGGATGACTAACAATGAGGCGCAGTTACCAAACAGGGAGAATTCCGTAACTTGCCCTCCGCATCTTACCCCTTGAGAAACAGCCCCCACCCACCACCTCCTCGAAGACTGCCCTTCACCCCTGTGGTGTCTGAGGCAAACTTCTACCTCAGGTAGAATTCTTTTGCCTCAGGTGAATTCTTTCACCGCCAGGGCCACCAGCTTCTACCTGGTCATGGGCCCACATCTGGTCCCCCCATCTAGTTGAGAGACACCCCACTTTGGCACCACTCTGCCTCCTCCTCCCCCCACACCTATGCCATCAGCCCCTGTGACTGAACAGATTCACTTCCATTAATCTTCTGCAATCAGTAGTCAGAACACTTACTCCACCTTAGGGCCAGAGTACTGCTAGTCACTGAGTCCTTTCAATTTTCTCTCCATCTTTATTTAGCTCCAGTTTCTTCCTCTTTTCAGGGAAATTTGGGTGTGGAGGGCTGAGGAAAGGCTCACTAATTTGCAAGGAGATGAAACTATTCCTTCTATATCTCTTTCATCTAAATTGTATTACACACAAATTACGAATTACATTTATGCATTGATAGATTTAATCTCCTTGAAGGCAACAAAGAAGCCCTTTCAACCAATAAGAGATTTCAGTCTAGACTTTGAACAGGAAGCCAGTTAAAACAAAGATTTCTGGGAAGAAAGCTGCTCACCACCTTCCTTGTTCCAGAAAAAATCACCTGAATGACTCCTCTTAGTTATGCAAACATAAGGCAAATAGTTCTCGCTGTCCTGGGAAAGGGATAAGACCAGTCCTCCTTTTCTTTTTGTTTCATTTTCTTAAGATTAGGCAAAAGCTGCCTTAGCTGATTTGCTAAACTAGTGCTAGTCACTAAGAGGAGTGGTTAGCTTGCACTTGGAATTTGGCGGGTATTCTGAGAGGAAAGGCATTAGGAAGTACTTAGTATATTATCCTGAATTTGTAGGTCTGTTCACAGTGCTTGCACTGACTCCCCAGTATGAGACTTACAATTCATAAAATACATACTTTTCACTGCAAATAGAGAAGCAATTTTGTAGAAAGCACCAGTACCTCTGTGCCACTGAAAGGTAAATACTAATCTGAACTGGGAAGGAAGAAACCTGCCTGGCCATGTCTTAGGCCTTGAGGAACCCGGCGGGGGAAAGCTCCAAGAGAACAGAGTGAGCTGCTTCACTCTTCCCTGGAATAGGCCTATGCTCTGGGGTTTTCCTTAAAGATTAGCAGTGGGAAAAGGCTCAAGGTTATAGGGCTGACAAACCTCTCACAGCCTCAAGAACATTAGCCTCCTTCAATGAACACAATGTGGTAGTTTGGGGCCCAGATAATTTTGGTAATAAAATGCTTCCTTACCCCACCTCCCCCCAAAGGGTTTGTTTCTCCCATTTGAATATATCTGTTTCTTAAATAAACCATTCTCTACTGATACTTCTTCATTTCTTATTTTAGGATATAAAATTATATGTTGCTAACGAAGGACTTAAATCCATGATTCCCCTGACCCAACTGGCCATTAAGAGATCACCTGTGATGATTAAATAAAACAAAAACAAACAAAGAAACAAATAAAAACAGATTTCCAGGGCCAACATCAGGATAACTAGCTTCAGAATTCCAGGGTGGGCCAGGAAACCTATACTCCCCTGTGTTTATAAAGCACAGCCCGTCTCAGGCCACTATGGCTTTATAATTCATTGCTCAGAAGACAGTTGGGAGCTTCTTAAATTGCAGATCTCTGATATCACTGAAGATTAAAGTCAACAGGGGTATATCCTGGTGTTTGAAAGACATCGTCCTTTCCTCCATTTTCAGAGTTATCCCTCACGGAGGAAGTAGGGTCAGATCGAGTGGTTGCTGGGGATGCCCGAGGTCAATCTGGTTAAGGAGCTTGACAATCCAGGTATGGATTATCTATTTTGTTCCTTCCAGATTCACACATACAGTTTACATCCATGTTAGAGGAGATTTTACAGGTTAAAATACTGTTTCGTTAACACAGATGCTACCATGTAAGAGTTCCTCAGTACCTCAAGTTCCCTCATGAAATCTATCTTTATTCTGATGCGAAATCTGACCTCTGACTCAAACTTGCATCGCAGATGAATCCCTTCTCCTTTACTGGGCAAATCTGTGATTTGAAAGAGCCTACTTGGGTATTAATGGAAAGACTTCATGACTGGGGTTTATGAGTGATATTGCGATGAACGTCCTTACCTGGCTTGAAAGGTTCTTGACTTGCTGGGCATGAATGATCTCTGGAGTATCAACCACAGAAGTGAAATTGGCTTTTTCCATTTCTGCTAACTGCTTATACTTAATCTGCAAAAGAACACCCAACACTTAGGTAAATGTTTGCAATGTACATATTTGTTGATTTCATTTGAGTATGAGGTGATCAATATTTCTTTTCCAAAAGGATTCATTCATTTGAGACTCAACATATAGTTTTTCCTCTTGTGCTTATAGCTTCGTACTAAAGAGTGAGATTCAGAAAGGTTGAGTCCTAGTTGTTGAAAGACTTACTATCTAGTTGGGCACAGGGGCTGGGGGAGAGAGAAAGAGTGGGAAAGGAGAGAGATGATCAACACAGAGTAAGGTATGGACTGCTTACATACCTAAGAGCTGGGAGCAGAACAAATAAGCAAAAGATAATGTGGGATGTTAAAAACTACCTTTTAAATTTAGATCCTGAGAGAAGGCAAAGAAAGAACTCCCCAAATGTCCTAAACAAGGAATTCTTGGTGCCGAATGGAGCTGTGGGTATTGACTAAGAAACCAGACCAGGATGTCTGAATCTGTCCTAGCTTCCAGCTCCCCAAATTCCCCTTTGCTCTGAATGTCTTTTGTGGCTATAGACTCAGAAAGACAGATGAAAAAAAGGCCTCTGCTCCTTCTATCAGAATGGATTTCACCAGGTAGATATTTTTAAAGTGCCACTCTAGACACAGTACTATTAATCAACCAAGCAAGATAATAGAAAGACAACACTGTGACCTTGTAATCACTTTTATTCTTTTCTTTTTTAAAAGGTTGACATGGAACAGTAGCACTGACCTGGCTGGCAATATCAGTAGCATTCTTGGCCCTCATGAAGTCGGGAGTTTCATTGGCCATGGCATTCAGGCCTCTTCCTTTGACTTCTAGCTCCAAGTCTCTCTTATATTCTTTCTGTAGCAGCATTTAAAACAAGAGTTACCCAACTTCCACGACAAGGTAGTCAATGCACAAAGAGACTGTAAATCTATGTACTATACCACTATTTGGTTGCTAGTGTTCACCTTTGCTATTCCCCGTCAACATGTAAGGCTTCCTTTTGAACACTTTTAGCATTCTCTACTTAAAGTAAAAAGGACATTTTAAATCTCGTTTGCTATATAGCTAATCCTGAACTGAGGTGCATAACACTCCAGTGTGGTTTTTTAATTTAAATGAACACACCAAATGGTTCATGATCAAATCAAATCCTATTAGATAAATTAACAGATTATGACAGCCAATGGACACAAACGATAATATTAACTCACTGGAAACTGAAATATATTTTATTTAACAGTTAATAACCATGTTGGATATGGAATTTGAAATTCAAACTTCTATCTCTCTTCTTTCTCTTTTATTTTTTGTGTAACTTGGCTAGGGAGGAGAAGACGCTCCGATCCTACCTCGTTGAGGATCTGAGTGGCATTCTTTGCTCTCAGCATGTCAGGCGTGTCTTCCATTTCACTGAGACCCTTCCCACGGATGCTTTCCTCTAGGTCTTTCCTGTATTCTTTCTGTATCACAAAACAAAAGCAACACTGACCAGAAAGCCTGGATCATTCCTCCTGGGTGAAGAGGAAAAACAAGCAAAGACAAAAAACAAAACAAAACCCTCCAGTTAAAAAAAAAAAAACCCTCCAGTTTTAAGTAGTGACAGTTTAGTGATTAAAGATATGATAAAGGTGGAGTATAAGCCTCATCAGTTGATATGAAATATCAAATAAGAAACTAGCACATTTCGTTAGGTATTCAGTTAAAAAATGAGAAGAATTAATGTGGGTAAGAGATTAGGTGGTAATACCAAACACATGTGAACCCAACTTGAAACCCGCAAAAGTTAGATGGTGATGAAAATGGCAGAAGGATCACACTGATGAGTGTCATTAGTGCAATTATTGGGATCAAGAGCGAAAGCAAAGACCACGTGGGCACTACCTCGCTGGCTATTTTGGTTGCATATTTGACATGTAGTAAAGCTGGTGTGACCTCCAGGCCTGTCAGGTTTCTGCCTTTAATGGACTCTTCATAATCTCTCCTATATTCTTTCTAATGTGATTAAGAAGGAAACACAAATTTAAAAAAGAATCTTTATTACAACTTATTTCTCATACCTAGGAAGAAAAAAAAAATTACAAGACGGTCCTTCATTGTATGACCCCTTAACTGGATCATAGTTTTGCTAAAGGTCACATGTTTGAAAGGTAGTCTGGTTGTTCTGGAAATATTTTGTTTACAACAAACGGCCTCAAGGAAACTCAGAATTTGAGAAGCCTTGTTGGGCTCCTCATTCATATGTCCAGCACTGCATCTGGGGCTGCCCCACTGTCTGCCTCATGGCAGGGAAGGACAGTGGAAGGAAGCCTGTGCCACCAAGACTCTGAATCCGCTGTCATCTCTCCTGAGGCAACAAGAGTTTACTTCTGAACTAAAAGTAAGAAAGAGGAAAGGAACACTGCAGAGGAAGAGGAGCCTGAGGGCACGAAATGCAAATGTGGCCTTTTTAATAATCATGACTTTTTATTTGTAATCTCTGAATAAAATAGCCAATGAAAACATGGAGAAATCCTAAGATTTTGTCCTCCACTGAGAGTCACAAGCTCCCCCATCTCCTCTCCAATCCCTGGTCTAGGATGTCTCATCCGGAGATTTAGAATAAATGCTAGAACTCCATTTTAATAATTTTTAATTTCGATAGAATTTTAAACTTACAGAAAAGTTGCAAGACTAGTACAAGGAACTTCCATAAACCCTTTACCCAGATTCACCAGTTTTATGAAGTTATGTTAAACTTTTGACTATTTGGCCTTCTTTAACACCAGAAAGCTTCACAAAGTACTACTTTATTAATAACCATTTATCTTTATGGTTGGGGATCTGCCCTACAGGGGAGAAGTAAAAAACAACCCAAAATAAGTCTGTTTCCTAATGAAAACAGACTTTCTAAAATTCAAAATAAGATTCCATTGTTCTCTGTCTTTGGTTAAAAAGGAATAAAAAGATTTTTTAAAGATACTTGTGCTTACATTTCTAATATAGGAAATATGGCATCTTGACATCTGATGTTTTGATAAACATCTTGATCATTACTCTTTTGTTTGGCCTGGGACTTCCTATTAAAAGTAATCTAAAGCCAAGGGTGGGTCTGTGCAGAGCGAACTTTTCATTTATCAAAGAAAAATTCATATTATATTTAATATAATTTCAGAGTTACTAGTCTGCTCTGTTCTAATACTATGAAAATAAAAGAGTTGAAATAAAACATAGATGCTAAATATTTACTGTTTGGAACATTTAGTATAACTGAATCCTAAGATTTGATATGGAAACATTTTAGTGAGCACATGAAAACAAGTTCCATCATCTACTACTTTTGGATAACAGAAAGCTGGATACATGTGTGTGAGCAAAGCTGGTCTTGAACAGCTTGATGGCATGTTTGTTGTGTGATGTGTTTCATAGGACTTACCCCACTTTGCATTTGCTGAGACTCTTTGGCAGTGATGTACGTTGGTGTTTCAAAGTCCAACATGGGCTTTCCTCGTTCCTTTTCATACTTTTCTTTGTATTTCACCTAGTGATAAAGAGGCTTATTAGATAGATCTCCTCCAGCCAATTCCCAGACAGAGACTAGTGTAGGGATAGTATTTTTTAACTGATATACTAGTCCACATGGTGGCATCTCATTGCCACTCAAAACAGGTTCTTATGTTTCAAATCTAGTACCTTTTTTGTTGTTGCGTGGGAGAAAACACCCTTAAATCAAATTTGTGTTCAACTCAAGGAAACAAAAAAATCATTGCCGAAGAATCAGCTGAGAGACAGACCAAGGGAAGGAAATACATGGGGACCGTCACCCATCTAAGAAGGTCGGCTGAGATCTGATAGGTGTAGATGTGAACACTGTAACTACAGCATCTGTCAATATTTCTGGGAAAGATCTCTAGTTTGTCTTTCCTGAGGACTTTTATCGGCGACCTGGGCTCTCTATTCGAGAGCTAACACATACAACTTTCTATGTCAAGAACAGGATCTAGGTCATAATCAGCCCCATATTCAATGCAGCCAATAGTAGTTCATATAAAAATGAGAACTAGTTTACCTGTCGACTGACTTACTAAAAAATCTGATGTTCTCAAAAGAGCCCCAGTGCTATTTTACAAATACAGTATCCTCATCCTTACACATACAATGCCCCAATCTGAAGGAGGATGAGGACATGCAATTAGGAGTGGGGGCGGCCCACAGATATTCAGAAATGGAAAGTCAGAGAGGCAGAGGCCCTTGTCCACACAACATCTTCATGGCAATGCTCAGTCTCAGCAGTCTTGCTGAAAACAGAAATCTGGGGGCACGGGCTGCTTCACAGTTGACATGAAGACACTTCTAGTAATTTTTCCCTTTCTGTTAATGCCCAACAGGGAACCTAAATAATTCTGGTTATGTGACAGAGGAAGTCATGTGATAGTAAACTCTTTCTCTGAGTCCTTTCTTTTTTTTTTTTTTTAAAGATTTTATTTATTTATTTGACAGAGGGAAATCACAAGTAGGCAGAGAGGCAGGCAGAGAGAGAGGAAGGGAAGCAGGCCCCCTGCTGAGCAGAGGCCCGATGCGGGACTCGATCCCAGGACCCTGGAATCATGACCCGAGCCGAAGGCAGCGGCTCAACCCACTGAGCCACCCAGGCGTCCCTGAGTCCTTTCTTTTGAGAATCTTCATTATTTTACAAATTTTCGATTCCTTAAATACCCACAAATATTTCAATGGTCGATCTAATCATGTTACTTTTCTGCTCAAAATCCTCCAAAGGCTCTCTCCCATCATTGCAAGGTTTCCTAAGCTGGGGTGCAGTCTCAGGAGGGAACAATTGGGGTTACTGCAAGGGGATTATCCCCCTCATGGCATAATCTTTTTGCTTTCAGCCCATCAGTGATCTGAATAACACACACTGCATGCACAGGGACTATTTCTTCAATATGTGTTGATGCTGTTATTTATAGCATAAAATTTTGTTTCAAAATGCTGCTAAATTCCAAGCTCACCTATATCCTTGGATATTTTCCTCCAGCAATCATTACTAAAATTATTACTACCATTCTTAGGGGGCATTTATGAACATTTTTGACACTGTAGCTGAACGCACATCAGGAAACAGTCTGGACTGACTTACTATGCTCTGCAGCTCTGTGGCCTCCTTGAGATGAAGCTGCTCCAGGTTATCAGGTATCGTGTGGTAGTGGCCTTTACTCTTCTCATAGTTCTTCTTGTACTGGTACTGAGGGGAAGAAGGCACAAAGGCACACGCGCTGGAAAAGCTGCTCAGCATTTCGGTTTTTCCTCTTTAGGTTAGACATTTACACAGCAGCATTGTCAAGTCCACACTAAGAGCAGCAAACACTAAATGGGGAGTTACACAAATGTGTCAGAGGAGGAAGAGCCATGTCCAGAACTGCCCAGTTAATACCGGATGGCCAGTCCTTAGGTTATATGGCATATGCAAAGGAGGTGTGAAAAGTCAAAAGTGAAAGAAATTATTCCAAACCACAATTCTATGTTCTTCGAAGGAGGGAAGGGTTTAGTCAATTGGAAAATAAAAAGATTAAATATTCTAAGAACAAAAGCTTTTTCACATTCTGAGAGGTGTCACAATCCGTGGAGAGTTGGTAGACTAATGCCATAACCTGGAAGGATGCCTTCACATAAAAGAGCTTTCTCGTAAATCTGGTGTCTCGGGAGCAGAGAAGGAGATGTATGCGAGCTCAGCAAAGGAGTTCAGCTGCAAATGGGTGAAACATGCCGTTTCTACAGCAAACGACTAAGCTTACAGAACTGGCAAGGTGGCTGGTATTCAGCACATGATTCATTATCAGAGATTCCTTCATATCAGTCACAGGTTTATGAAGTTTCTTCAGGTCGGCTTTATATTTAACCTGCATGTGAGGGGGGAAGAACGAAATCACATAAATAGGAACCGGCAGACAGCACCAATGCAAGCCATGTAAGAGATCCCATCCTGAAATAAATTCTGGAGCTGATGAAAAAAATGCACACACCTCGTTTGCAGTAACTACAAAGTGGAAAACAGCTCAAGTGTCCATAAACAGATGAATGGAGAAGTAAAATGTGGTGTATACACACAATGGGATATGATTTAGTCACAAGAAGAAATGCAATTCTGACAAGTGCTATGACAAGGATGAACCTTGAAAACATGATGCTAAGTGAAGTAAGGCAGGAAAAACAAAGGACAATTACTGTATGGTCCCACTTAGAGAAGATTCTCTAGTAGGCAAATTCATTGAGACAGAAAATAGATTATAGAGGTTACAGAGGCTGGGGGGAGAGAGGAAGGAGTTATAGCTTAGTGGTTGTACAGTTTCTGTTTGGGGCGATGGAAATAATGGTGGCTGTTGGACAACACTGTGAATATAATCAATGCCACTGAACTGTACATTTTATTTATTTACTGATCTCTACACCCGTGGGGCTCGAACTTAAAACGCCGAGATCAAGAGTGCTCTTCTGAGAGCACTCAATCATATGTTTAAAAATAGTTAAAATGACAAATTTCATGTTATATATTTTGCCACAATTAAAAAAAACATACCTCACTTGCGAGATTGTTAGCATCTTTCATGACTTTGTAGAGCTGGCTGTCTTTTGGATTGAATTTCGGTGTTTTGCCCTTCTCTTTGTTGAAATTTTCTCGGTATTTAACCTAATAGCAAATGCAAAACTCCAGATTATTTCTGAACATCAATTAATTTGAAAACTGAGAAATGGAGGAACTACAAATACAAAGAATATGTTATATATAAAGGGATCATATAACTTATGATCCACACTAGGATGCTTTTAAGAGTAAAAAAGAGCACAACCAATAGTTATGTTGGGGCAACAGGGAGTCAAGGGTAAGAATGAGTTCTATGGTATTCGCCTTGCTCATTTTTATATTATTCAGAAGTAGGAAAGATACTCATCTTTTTTTTTTTAATCAACCAACAGCTAATTCACTTTTTTATTTAAATTCAATTAGCCAACCTATAGTACATCTTAATGTAGTGTCCAATAATTTATCAGTTGCATATTACCTCCAGTGCTCATTTCATCACAAATCATATCTTTTTAGTGCAAAACAAAAGTAAGAGGAATAAGGGGTAAAGGCTTCAGGCTATATTCAGTGATCTAATGATTTGGAGCCTTCTGACCCTAGTAGCCAGTGAAACCAAAGGCATTTTAGGTCACCTGTAAGGAGTTTAAAGAGGAGTTGTAAATGATCCACAAGAGTGAGACATAAGGAATCTGTTAAATTAGGAGAATTTATTATAGTTTTAAAGTAGTACTTTGGCTATATCATTCTGATTTCTTTTTTTTTTTTTTTAAGATTTTATTTATTTATTTGACAGACAAAGATCACAAGTACGTGGAGAGGCAGAGAGAGAGAGGAGGAAGCAGGGTCCCCGCTGAGCAGAGAGCCCCATGCGGGACTCGATCCCAGGACCCCGGGACCATGACCCGAGCCGAAGGCAGAAGCTTTAGCCCACTGAGCCACCCAAGAGCCCCATCATTCTGATTTCTTTCTTTTTTTTTTTTTTTAAGATTTTATTTATTTATTTGACAAGCAGAGATCTCAAGTAGGCAGAGAGGCAGGCAGAGAGAGAAGCAGCAGCAGGCTCCCTGCTGAGCAGAGAGCCCGATGTGGGGCTCGATCCCAGGATTCTGGGATCATGACCTGAGCTGAAGGCAGCGGCTTTAACCCACTGAGCTACCCAGGCACCCCTCATTCTGATTTCTTAATCAAAGAAAAAAATTGTGCCATTTTTTTGACATGCGGCAAAAAAATGGCATAATTTTTGAGTAAAAAAGAACAGAGCGTGTGGGGAAAGCCCTTCAATACGATTTTGATCTAGAAGAAAGAAGTGATGTTTTGCCATAATGATAAAAATAAGATTAAGTATACCTTTAGGATACAAAAAAGATTATGCAAAGGGCTAACTTTAATTTAAAAAATAAGCATAAATACCAGCTTACTCTACTAACAGCCACTCCAAATTTTAATATATTTTAAAAAAATTTCCTAGGTCATGCCATCATCAAGGTAAAAGCAAAGAAAAAATCTGATGTTGAAATTTTGAACACTTTGCTGTTTTTGAAAATTGAGAGGCTTGCATTTCTAATCCTACATTAAACCTCAGATGTGGAGGCTTTACTTCCTCTGGAAGGCTTGTCTCAGGGACTGTAACTTCTCAGTGTGACCCCAGCCCCAAAGGGGTTTCCCAGTGTGGGGCCTCCCCTATCCTGACTTTGATGCCTGGCTGATACTTGATACTTGCTTAGAATAACTCAAAGGCCAAAGGAGAGGGTAGAGGCACAGGCTGCATCTTACGATGCTGCTGTGATGAGACATTTGAAGAAAACTAACGCACTCATCAGGGATGTAGGACTGACATCAGCAAGCTGACATCTCTTTTCCTTTTGCTCATCTACTTTCTTAACCTCAGTCAGGGGACTGACCAAGTTACACTCTTTTCTGTTGATTTTGTGTTGAAATGTGTGGAATGCTACAGAACTTTCTTGAAAGATTTACTTCTGTGCACACTCATCCCCTCCCTCTGGAACATGCCGCTTGGAGTAGGAAGATAGAGTAGACGTGCTCTATAGAAAATGATGGAGTAGACTTGCTCAATAAATGTGATTTAATTGAATGAAAGGAAGAGAGCTGTCATGCCTATGTAAAATAGCTGAAGATGATGATTTACTGGAAAGCTCAACAGAATGAGGCATTTTCCCTCAGCACCCTGGATATACCTTGATTACTTTTCACCCCAAACTGTCATTATTTATCTATGGAAATGAGGTTGAGGACATCCGTTCACCCCCTTAGTTCTTAGCCCAGTCATGTAATCTATAGATGTTGAATGGCAGAATAAAAGTGACTGCATCTGGTTGGGTTCTAGAAGTTTAAAATTTCATGACACTTGCCTGTTAAATGCCCACAGGTGACTCAAGTGTGAATGCTACCCTTGGGATACAATCTCACTACCTGAGAAGAGGTGCCAGTAGGACCTCACAAGCCGATATTTCTCTTCCTGAAGACTGTTAAGCACTCAAATAGCTAGACACACACCCATAAGTGGAAAAGTGGAGAATGAGAAAGGCCTGAAGATCTCAGAGAGAAACAAGAGACAAGGTCCTTGCTAGACTTTTACAAATTTTTCAAAGCTCAGCAGTGCTCTCCAAGACCCAGGATCTCTCTTGTTGCTACTTCTGCACTTCTGTGCTGAGAATCCCGACTTCCTGCGAGGTTTTTCATGCGAGAGCTGCCACATACCCATCTGGATTACCTGGCTGCTCAGCCGGGCTGCCTTCTTGGCCATTTCAATGTCTGGGCGACCGAGCATGCTTAACCCATGGCTGCCTTCCTTGCGGTGCTTGGCTCTGTACTCCACCTGAATCAAAGAAAACCGAGATGGGCAATACATTCTAAGAGGTGGGTGCCTTGTCATACTCTGTGGCCATGACCTCTGGGGAGCAGGTGCATTTTCACCACACACGTACCTCACTGGCCTGTTTGGCTGCCTGCGTGGCCTTCTTGATGTCTGGCCGATCAGCCACTGTGGTGTAATGCAGGTTTTCCTTGGCATCTTTTTTGTATGCAACCTTTATTTGGAGAGAAAAGAATGTTTACTCATGTGGAAGATATGCTATCTTTGAAAAAGTCCTCATCAAGCACAAACAACCGTTTTATTAAAACCAAACCAATTTTTTAAACCACCGTATATTTTAAACTACCAGAGAGGGAAATTAGGAATACCACTGGATGGAACCAGCCCACTAGGCACCAAGTTGGGATCCATGGACTCAGCACGACTGTGGAGAGCGTGGACAGGGGAGCTTACATTGCTCTGCTTCTTGGCCACCTCCATAGCATGCTTCACGTCCGGGGGCTCCAGCATGATGGAGTAGTTGGATTTCCCTTTCTCCTTGACGAACTTCTTTTTGTAATTTGTCTAAATAGAGCCAGAATCACTTATGTGAGCACAGGAATCTGGGCAAAGAACTGATTTACTTGAAGAACTGTGAGATCTCCATGAAAATCCATGGCTCCCCATCCCGGCATCAGTCTGGAACCTGGATCTCTGACCCATATGCTAGCTCTTCCTTGTCCTGTCTGTCCTGGAGTCCAACACTTGAAACACAAGGCAATCTTGGGAGAACTGACTACAAGCAAATTAAACTCTTTCATTTCCCATTTCTAGCTTTAGAAAACATATGAAACCATACAGGGCTCATAAAAATATAATAGCAAGATTATGAAAGCATTATTGATAAGGACAAAGTGGGCAGGGATTGCTTAATTACATAGTACTGATTTTACTTCTCTAAAACTGTTCAGCAGTTTTAATGATAGGAGCAGCCATTCTCAATCAGCAACGCTTCCTCCTTTTATTAACGCCAGGTTACTAACATCTTATATTGCAGATAACAAGTCCTGTGGCAAAATGTCCATTTGTCATAGTTGCCATAATAGGAAACCTAACAAATACAGAGTCCTCCTTTAAAGCAGAATCGAAAATTCACACATAGGCACTGATGACAGTAAGAGTGAAGCGATGTACAGAAAAGCACTTAGAAGCAAAGAGGCAGCATGCCCCAGATTTCCCTGGATTCTAAGGTAAAGTGGTGTTGCTGCTGCCAAGAGTCCTGGAGCTAGTCACTTACGTCACTGACATTCTTGGTCACTTCCTTGACATGGATGGTGTCCCTGGTCTCTGGCAGTGTTGTGTACGATCCCTGGGCCAGGTGCTTCTTGACAAAGTCCTTGTACTTGTTCTGAGAGAATCCATAGAGAGCCTGTTAGAGTGTGCGCCTGGGGCATTAGCCCAAGAGGGAAGCAGAGCATATGTTGCTGGAAGGTTACCTCAGACACCAGATTGCTGACAGTCTTTGCCAGGAGGATCTGAGGAGTGTCAGGCACAACATGGCAGGTTCCTCTTTCCTTGACATGTTTCTCTTTGTATTTCAGCTGCAGGGGTGGAAAAAATATATAGATTTAGCTCCTCTGGGTATCTGGTATATATTTACTCAGTCCCTGAGTCACTAGATAGAGCTGGGAAACAGAATCACTGACACAGTAAGGACACTAAACTCAATAAAAGATCTGATGTTTGGAAATCTTGGGAACTATACAAAAAGACTTTCTTTCTTCCAAGTTGAGGCTTTAATGATGATCAAAATGGATCTCATGATGAATCTTTATAGCCGTAGCCTTAGTTCAAAAGACCTTTTTTTTTTAAAGATTTATTTTTATTTTTATTTATTTATTTGACAGAGATCACAAGTAGGCAGAGTGGCAGGCAGAGAGAGAGGAAGGGAAGCAGGCTCCCTGCTGAGCAGAGAGCCTGATGCGGGACTCGATCCCAGGACCCTGAGATCATGACCTGAGCCAAAGGCAGCGGCCTAACCCACTGAGCCACCCAGGCGCCCTCAAAGGACTTTTGAATATGTCATTTGACCTGCTCCCGAATCCTGGGAGGAATTACTACTTCTCCTTTACAGATGAAGAAACGAAGAAAGAATATGATCACTCAAAAACATATGCTTCCTCATAGAATCCAGCCAGGACGTCAGCTCCCAATTCTCGATGTGTGAATGATCTCGCAGTGCAGTATACATGAGAATGGTCACCTGGATTTTCAAGCTTCCCCTGCCTGTCACCCTGCTCTGCCATGTCACTGGCACGCTCACCGGGTTAGGTTTGTATTTCAGGACCTGTGCCTGAGCTCCTACACCAGCAGCCTCCTCTGTCCTTCCCTGGTGTCGCTGGGGACTGTGCCACTGAAGTGGATTAGGTGTCATGGGAGGCACTGGATACTTACATCACTTTCTATTAAAGAATTCCTCAGGGCCAGCACCATGTCTTTATCATCAGTGACAGAAAGCTTGCAACCTTTGAGGAACTCTCGGTCCAGCTTATACTCAACCTGAAACAGAAGAAAGGCAAAGGAAGAAGCTGGCATTTACTGTAATCTGTAATTCTCCTTTTAAGGGTGCTAGGAAGACTGGCTACCAAAAAGGGGGCAGAGGCTTCCAGGCCCCGCACTGCATGCTGGGCTCCCCCTCTCCAGCCCTGTGGCCAGGACCAAGTCCTTCCCACACGTTCACCCCCAGTTCCTCCCCAGCCTCACTCAGGACTCTACACCCTAGTGCCTGTGCCCAGCTGTGGGAGACCATAGGTCTGCTTCCTGCACTTGCTTCCCCTTCTCACATCACCCCCCATCCTTTTGGGATGTCAAGTGTGCTAGGCTGACACCCGCAGCAGCGGTTATTATGAGTGATTATTCATGCTTCTGTCTCAGGTGTGTCAGAGAGCCCGACTGTCCGTCCCTTCTCACATCGCTCTGTTGTAGGGACGACTTGGCTGCCTGGATGAAGTCTGGTCGGTCAGGGGTCCACTTCCAGTAGGCTTTGTTGGCTTCATATTGCTTCTTGTAATCCAGCTGTTTGTAACAAGACAAAAATAGGTCATTTCATTCCATGGGCTGAATTCATAACCGCGCGTGGCCTGGGGGGACACATTGTGCATCTCAACATACAAAATATCATTGTTCTTTATGCAAGCGAGAGCCCCAGTTAATATTTCCGGACAACTTATGCCACTAGTCAGCCACCGAAAAGGTCGTCTTGTGGGACTATTTTGTCTCAAAATAGGGGCTAAAAATTTTAAAGGCCTCCAGGTAAAATAATTCTACAATTCCTTTCACTGTCAATGTAGCTCATCTTCAGAGTCAAGGACTTTCAACATCTAGCTAAATTCAGGCTTGATCTTTTTTAAATGATTAAACTTAGAGTATTCATTTCATGCCAGGCACTTTTCTCAGTGCTTCCTAACTACTACCTCATTTAATGGTTGCAATGGCTGCACGAAATTGACAGCTGAGGAACCAACCAGCGGGTTAAACTGCCCAAGGGGAGGCAGCTCATGAATGACAGAGCTGGGACTCAAACCACCAGAGACTGGCTCTAGAGAGGCTCCCACACTTGCTAGACCTTCCCTGAGCTGGCCATGTGGCTGCCTGGGGCCAAATCTGAGGCACAGGAGCACATGGTGCTTAATCTGTGTCCTGGGAAGAGCCCTCAACAGCAGGCACATTTCTTTCCTCACTCTTCATTGTTCTGTGAAGGTGTATTTTGCATATCATCAACTCTGCATGCTCTTGAGGAGCTTTTCATGAGGTCTGCTTTATGATGCCCTGAGTTTTCTCCAGTTATTGTCATATTTTTCAAACCTACAACAGAGCTGCAAGAATCCTAAAGAATACCTGTATACCCACTACCTTGACTCTACATCATACATTATAATGTGTTTGCTTTTTCACACACCCATCCTGCTACCGACCCAGCCCTCAATCCATCCTTGGGACACCTGCAAGAGACCTGCCCACCCCTAAGGTATTTGCGGACCCTGATTAATATATGTTCTCTCTGACACTAGGGGCATTCACTGGGTTACAATGGTTTCATTATGTAAGAAATTCATATATTTTTTGAAAGTTAATACTTATCAAAATGCACAAAAATATCGCTGTGGTTGAGGCTTTAAGGTGAGCAGGAGAAAGACACAGGCTAACTTCTGGCAGCCTCAAGTGACTAAAATGTGCTTCTTTGCATGGGCATATGCATGTTTGTGTGTGTTTTCCAGAAGAATCGGGTTCTAAAGCAGGAAAAGACGAAGATATAGAGGGTAGAGGGAATGAAAGATGACGAGACAGTTTCCAACATGCAGCCTTCATTCCAGAATTAAATCTCCTCTATTTCTCAGCCACCTGGCAGAGAGGCTGAGTGGGTGTAACACTGTGGCACAGGTTTGGCCACCCTGGCTCTTCCCCACTCTCCTCTGCGAGAAGCAAAAGCAGCATTTAGATTCCAGCACCAGTAGTCATGCTGCTGGGGCTAACTCTTGATCCAGACTCATTAGAGCTCAATCACCTGAGGAGATGTAAAAGGAGGTCATGTGTCCTGCAGAAGCGAAATCCCCCATTAGCCTTGGGAAAGTTTCTGGAACTTACGTTGGTGTTGACTTTGTAGGCATCCTTGGCTGCTTTAATATGAACAGAGTCTGGCACAATGGTGCAGTTGGACTTATTTCTTTGGTAAACTTCTTTGTATTTCAGCTGGGGAGAAAACACAGTGAGTCAAGGTTAATTTTTACAGTGGCCCACCAAGCATCAAAAAGGCAAGAAATTAAAACCATCACTATAATACACAATGTTTCATAAGGCAGACTAAGTCTGTTGTGAAGAAAAAATGCTACCATGCACTTTCCTCAAAAGGTCTTGAAGTCCGTATTTTTCATCAATATCTCTGGTTATTGTTATAAGCAGAAAGGTTGGAGGAACAGATACAGAAATGCTTCATTTTTCTACAGGGAGAGGGAATGGGCTGCTCCAGAGAAAGGATCAAATAGAGGTTTATGAACAAGTGATGTTCATGTTTGAAGTACCAAAACTTATTTTAACATAAAAAAATGAAAAAATATTTTAAAAATACTTTATAATTCCTGCCTTCATAAACAGTGCACTGGATGTATTTAACATTTTTCATGGCACATGGCAGAGAGGATCTGCTCAGCTGTGCCCAGTCAGTTCACAGAATCACCAGCAAAAAAAGAGATGATTTTGGTTTCAAGCCACTGGCTGACTGCTGCGCAGGAATAAATAACTGGACCAGGGTTCATTATGTCACGTTAGAAAGAGCCCAAGATGAGAGGGGCTGTGAACATTCTCGTACTTACATCACTAACTTCATCTTTGACCTTTCGGACGTGCAGCAACATGGGTGTGTCGTGGATTGTCGTGTAGCCTCTTGGCTTGGCCTTGTTGTATTCCAACTTATAAAGTATCTGAAGGAGAAGTAAAAGCAGAAGGAGACAATATTGTGCATCTCAGTTTACAATATAATGTAGCATAAAAATATGCATGCAAAGTGTTTTGTGTGCTTTTTTCATGCACTTTCATGCTTTCTGCTAAAGCTCCACTGCCTCTAAATTGGCATGTTTGCCAATTTAGTAAGAATAACTCTTTATTGTAAAAGAAGAGTTCTGAGCAGAGCAGGACATTTAACATCCCTGCCTCCCTCCCACTAAACAGCAGTAGAATCTTCCAGACATCGTGACAATCAAAAATGTCCCTCCACATTTGCAAATGCTCCCTGAGTCTGAGAATCCATCCTGCATTTCTTTCACTTACATCACTAATTTGTTTGTTGACTTTTGTGGTACGCAGGTGTTCTGGAGTATCCACGATTGAGGTAAACTTGTCCTTTGATTTTTCATAATCTTTTCTGTACTTGATCTAAATTGCAGAAGAGAAGAACAAGTTAACTTGAAGCAGAATAGAGGGCTTTAACGAGGGTAATTTTCCTCAAAAGAGTCCCACAGCAAATAGGATTATTAGATAAGCCACGGGGTCATACTTTCTCTTTTAATCTTAACAGAAATGTATTTTGTTTTGTTTTGTTTTTTTTTTTTTTAAAGGTTTTATTTATTTATTTGACAGAGAGAAATCACAAGTAGATGGAGAGGCAGGTAGAGAGAAAGAGAGAGAGAGGGAAGCAGGCTCCCTGCTGAGCAGAGAGCCTGATGCGGGACTCAATCCCAGGACCCTGAGATCATGACCTGAGCCGAAGGCAGCAGCTTAACCCACTGAGCCACCCAGGCGCCCTTAACAGAAATGTTTAATGTAAAACTGTATTTGATAGCAATAGTGTAATGAAGTAGGGAAATAAATCATAATAATAAGTGACATTTTCCATATTTTTATACATTAGAAGCCCAGGCCCAGTGAGGTTAAAAAATATGAACTAAGGGACACATCTAGAATAAATCCTGGAGCCAGGATTGGATCCTTGCTCTCTGGACTCTGACAGATAATGATCCACTTAAAATATGCTGCATCGAATATGTATGATGTCTTAAGGTATATATCCATGTCAAAGATGAAACAGATATAAAATTAAAAAATGAGTATATATGGTTTAAAGTATTTATGATTTTTAAAAAGACATTCACTTTTTGTAATTTCCAAGTCATGAGTGTTTCCCATGCACACAAGCCATTTAAAGCAGTACAGATACAGAAAGCGCAACAAAATGTCATGCATGACTATCTGATGATCACATCAGAACAAAGGAACAAGTTCAGGCAAACAAGATGTTCTTATGGAGACCTCATCTCCCTCATTTCACATGTTGACCTGGTGTCAAACTAAAGTGATAAAATGAGTTTCTAATACAAAAGACTGATTAAAAGCTCTTTTTTTTTTTTTATGTGGGAACAATGGCATTTTATCAATATCTGGAAGTTAAGCAATTATCTGTTTTTTGTTTGTTTGTTTGTTTGTTTTTCTGCTTCAAATGTACCTTCCTCTGTGATGCAAAAGTGGTGGCAAGAGCTTCAACTGACCTTGCAGGAAGACAATGTTACCAGCAACACTGCCAACAAGTGTGTATGAGGACAGATATGCTGGAAATAACCTTGAGAATTAGCATCAAGCTCAAGAGGGGCCATAAATATGTACAGTACTCAAGGAGCTGCACCACGACCCTCCTCGTTCCCAAATGGTACACTTGCAGTGATCACTGAACAACGGATATTAAATGAAAACATTATTCAGATATTTTAGATGCCACTGAATCTACTTATATCTCCATTTCTTTGGGGAAAATATTTAAAAAATTGAAATCAGTGTTATACCAGTTTGGAAATAGAGTCTAAAACAGCCTCAGTTACTCTTACTGGGAGGCACTAGATGATATACGGATGTGGCTGCCACGCAGTCACATGTGGCCACAGGCAGAGGTCATGTGTAAGGAATGAATACTTATGCAGCAGGAAACCAGTCTGGGCAGGGAGCGGGGAAGGGAATCAAGGAAAGCGTAATGTCAACGCCCCCAAGGCTTCTCAGTCTCTTCTTCACATCATATCAGACATTACCTGGCTCCACATGTGTGTGTTGTAGAGGGCAGTCAACATATCTGGACGTAGAATTTCATTACATCCTTGTTTCAGAAGCATCTTGGCACTAGATTTATATTTTCTCTGTTCATGCAAAGAGCAGTGAAGCACAGAAGAGACTTATGAAGACAGGAGAGAACAGGGCTCTATATCCCAATCACTTCTGAGTGAAGAGATGTAGGCACACACACTTCATGTACTCAAATATACATGTAGGTGAAGACACTAACTACAGGGCAGTACCAAGCAGAATGACTGCGATACTTGCAGCGGAGAATCCGTCATCCTCCCAAAAGGGGAATAATAGAGCTAGTCCCACCAACACCGCCTTACAGGACAGAAGACGTCACTGGAGTAGAAAAATGCAGTTTAAGGAGTTCTGTCCTCTTTCCTTCCATTAATTTGTGTCTTTGTTTTCACGTCTACAACTCAATTTGCAGTTTACAAGTAGATCCTCCAGGAGAATAAAGGGTGAGAGGACCGACTTTTCTGTTTATCTTCACCACAGCACATGTGAGGACACAGAGTATGGACTGGCACACTCAAAGAGCTCATGGGCTCTTTGGGTGGCTAGACAGATAATTTGAAACGGAACATCCCAATATCATAGGCAGAACCTATGACATCCTTGCAGCAGACGGCACGACATCTCGTGAGAAATCTGGAGCACAGTCCTGCCTGGGCTGTCCAGCCAGCTGCATCACAGTACCTGACTGATCTGGTCGCCTGCGATCTTAGCCAGCAGATGTCTAGGCTCATCGACTACCAGGTGGTATTTATCTTTCCGCTGCTCATAATCAGCTCTGTATTTTTTCTGCTCAAACATCATATCAAATTATGGCAAGAGTACAACTTCAAGGCTACACAGCAATGTCCCAAGATAAACACTCCAGAGAGCCAGAAATTGGTCATTTCTAAAGATGGGCTTCCAAAGCATCCAGAATAGTAATAATATGGAGGTAAAGAGAGTCGATTGAAGATCACCTGGAGAAGGCTAGGACTTGGGATAGATCTGATTTGATGACACCAAAACTGGACAACCTTGTGCTTAAACATCTTCCATCTTTAAATATGGGGCCATAAGCAATGTTAGGCTTTATGGCATCTTAAATAAGGTACTAATGAGCTATAGGTTTACTATCTAAGGTTGTGAGAATCAAAAAGTATATTCGTGGGCAAATTCTACCAATTGTCTTATGGTAGTAAATTTGATTATAGAAGAGACCCCGGAAATCCTTCGCAAATTAGAAAACAGTAACAAAATTTATCAAGACTGTATTCCTAGGAAGCTTCTGACAGTAATTCTTCAGTGATCCCATATGGACATCTACTGAAAATGAACTAAATCGTTGTTGTTAAAAATAACAAAAACAACAAAAAATTCACATATTGAAATAAATATACCTCTGGCCACATTTTCATTTTTAGATACATTTTACTAATTTTCTAACACTGTTTTTTGATTTCCATAAATCCACAGAAAATCCAAGGATAGTAAATTAAATATAAAACCATCCAAACGTAAGTTAATTTGTAGCTTGCTCATTTCTGCCATTTTAAGCTGAATTTAAATTATGGCAACAGCAGTTCCAGGAAAGACTGGGTAGACTATAAAGGAATATTTTGGGTGCAAATGGATACTTCTCTGCACTAATGTATGAGTAACAGTGGCAATATATCTGACTGCAAAAATCACAACTATCCCCTTAAGGGGGGATCTTCCAACCACCGCCATTTCTGTGCCCTGGTAAGGGATGCCAGATTAACCTTGAGCCTTGGAGTCTCCCAACTCTAGACAATATAATGTTTAAGGGGTTTGGCTGATAGTCAACAAAATCCTTGATCTCCCTCTTGTCCCCCCAAAAGCTGTGCTGCCCTATGCTAGTGCAAACAGAGGCAATGATGGCGGTGGGGCCCTCACACCACTCTGGACAGTCCCTTTCACTTATTCACTGGACAGTCTCTTCACTCTGTTTTTGGTAGAGCCCATCAGATGATGACATTATAAGAGTCTTTCCAAATCTTTATCTTGAATAAAACATTTAAATTGACCTTCCTGTTATTTTATGTATTGGGTTTTAATCAAATAACTCTATAGACTTCTTAATGGAACTGAATAGGCTTAAATGGATCAAGTCATACGTACCTCATTCATCAACTGAGTTGCATACTTGAAATGCTTATTGATTGGACAATCTGCAACATACTTGAAATCTGACTTCGTCCTTTCAAATACCTCTTTATACTTATACTAAAGAAAAAAGAACATGGTTACTTATAGCAGGCTGTGATTACCTTAAGAATGAGACATATCATTTATCCTATCATACAACTGAGATGATTTACTCATGGAGGCTAACAAGTAATTACTGAACACTTTGCCTCCTAAGGCAATGAAAGGTATACCCAGATGGATACCTAAAAACTAGCCTCACAACACATCCTTTATTGAACAGATGTCAACTGAATCTATCTGCCACATTAGGCAAAAACATAAATCAGTTCCTTCATTGTTTCTATAAGGGTTATTATTGTATTCTATGTGAACTCGAAAGCACTTTTATTCCATTAGTTTGAAATAATTTTCCAGTAATTAATTAGATAATCATAAAATTTTAAACCAGAGGTGAGCTAACATCTAAACTACCATCTTTTTTTAAATGACCCTATGAACTATGAATGTTTTTTAACAATTTTAAAGGACTGTAACCAATACTATGTGACAGAATGAATGTTGTCCACAAAGTTTAAAATATTTACTATCTGGCACTTAAAAAAAAAATTGTTGACTTCTATTTTAGAACTCAAAGGAAGCTAACCTAAGTGCTTTATTTTGTAAATAGGAAATGGGAAAAAAAGGCCATAAAAACAAAGTTATTTGCCTCAAGTCACACATCAAGTTTGTGAATTAAAATCATCCCACTTTGTATTTGTTAGCATAGTAACGCTAACAAAGTAAGTCATCCAGAGACACTGTAATAGAAAGGAAATTCTGGAAGAGCCATGAGAAGTTATACTAAGATGGCTTTTCATTAAATTCAAATAAATGATATAAATAAATAATGACTATAGTCAGAGAGGTCAGTACTAAGAAACTTCCTAAGCAGAGTGAACAATTCAGTACATACTGCATCTACAGGGTCTAGAAGCTAGGATAGAGAGAGACATACGGAAAACTACTGCTTCAGCCTGATTCTCTTTGTGGGCACCGGAATATGCAGGTAATTCTTTTTTTTTTTTTTTAAGATTTTATTTATTTATTTGGCAGACAGAGATCACAAGTAGGCAGAGAGGCAGGCAGAGAGAGAGGAAGGGAAGCAGGCTCCCCGCTGAGCAGAGAGCCCGATGTGGGGCTCGATCCCAGAACCCTGGGATCATGACCTGAGCCAAAGGCAGAGGCTTTAACCCACTGAGCCACCCAGGTGCCCCAATGCAGGTGTCTTATCCTTGAGTAGACATACCTTGCTGTAGAGAGTCTTGTTCTTTTCAGCCAGGGTGAAGTCAGGGGTGTCATAGGCATAGCAACCAATGCCCTTAAGCCAGGTCAAATCTTCTTTATATTTTACCTGGGAGAAGAACATCATCAAAGAATTTTAAGAACTTATCTCCGAACATTAGTAGGCTAGGATCAATCCGAGTAGAACAAATAGAAGCTCTGACTGCTGAAGCATAAGGAATACTAAAGTATTGAAACAATTACTTAAGAGAAGTTTTTAGTAATACTGATTTCTGCTCATTTTATGGTATATTGTTGTGTCATATATGGAAATTTTAATTTTTAATACTAATTAAACCAATTCAAATTTGACAGGCATGTTTTCTTAGAAAGTATATTAGCTATATTTTCACACAGAAAGCTGAAAATTCTAAAATGAGCATTGTTATGTGTCTTCATTTTTTCATGAATGGTCTCTCCAAATGATCAAAACTAACCTATTTGCTAGACAAAGTAGATCACTTTCAGTCCTGTAATAGGATATCATCCATTTAGAAGAAAAATTAAGTTTATAAATTTTTTTTTAAAGATTTTATTTATTTGACAGAGAGAGAGAGAGAGAGAGATCACAAGTAGGCAGAGAGGCAGGCAGAGAGAGAGGGGGAAGCAGGCTCCCCGCTGAGCAGACAGCCCGATGCGGGGCTTGATTCCAGGACCCTGAGATCATGACCTGAGCCGAAGGCAGAGGCTTAACCCACTGAGCCACCCAGGCGCCCCTAAGTTTATAAATTTGAATATATTTTTCTCTCTCACAAGTTAAAGCTCAGTTATGTAGCAGTGAGTTTTAAGATTTAAATATCCATACAGAAGATCTGAAATCTGGCCAAGTGTTTCATCAGTTTCTATGCAGTGTTTGATTTTGTTAAGTCACATGGGAGTATGAATTCCTATGTAAAAACAGGAAGTTTTGAGACTCACATCACTGACTGCATCAGTGACTGCCCGGTGGTGGAAATGATCTGGGCGATCAGGAATGGACAACCAGATTCCCAACTGACTCATGTAGTTCTCCTTGTATTTTACCTGTGGTAAAAACACAAAGACAGCTATAAAGTCTTACCCAGCTTTCATATAAAAAAGTCTACATTTCTCTAGAGAGTTTTAAGAAAGGGAAAATACTTAAAAAAAAAAAAGATAGTAGGTTATTAAGCCCAACAAAGTAGAAATATGCAGGGACATACTTTACTAATGTCATCTGTGACTTTACGATGATAAACAATGTCCAAAGCATCCTTCACAGTGTGGTATTTTCCTTTGGTCTTTTCAAATGTTTCTTTGTAGCGTAGCTGGAAAGAGAAAAAGCACACAGATTGTGAAAAACCACCATGCTAAATAATTGAGTTCTTTTAAGCTTGAACTCTCTTGAGTTTTCTCTTAGGTTTTCCCATGAATAAATTTAGAGAGATTAAAAAGCTCATTTTCATATCCTTTCATTTCTCCTAATGTCTTAGGAGAAAACCAGTAAAATCTGAATAGAGTTTAACTAATAATGATGCATCAGTATAGATTCACTCATTGTGACAAATGTCCCATGGTAGTGTATTAACAACAGGGGGAAAAGGGTATAGGGTATATGGGAAGTCTGTCCTACCATTGCAACTGTTCTGTAAATCTAAGACTACTTAAAATAAGAAGTTTATTTAAATCTAAAGCAAGCAAACAAACATACAAAAAAACTAATTGGGAGGAGAAAAAAGGAAACAACTTTGTTGAGCCCAAGACTTATTAATGAACATGGAAAGAAGAGAAAGATTTAGTTTCCAGCTCCTAGTATCAAAATGCCATCTCCAGGAGGCAGTCCTGAAACTTTGTTTTATAATCTTGATCTCTGTGGTAGTTCAAGAGATAACATCTCTGACCTTAACCTAAGACTATCATAGAAGATTCACCCTGTTTCCACAAGATGAGTTCTTCTCTGAGCAGTCTGTTTTCAACCTCAAGTCTTTTGGAGTAGCTGAACAAATACATAATTAAAGGTGTCTTTTGTCTGACATTTTAATTTACATTTTCACATGAATAATCTCATAAAATTGCTTAGCTCTACTTGGGGGGAATTGCCAGTGTAGAAAAGCCAAACTCAACGCCAGATATACCCTTGTTACATCCAGCTATTTTAAGGTCAACGCCAGATATACCCTTGTTACATCCAACTATTTTAAGGGTTAGAGTTATCAGCACTGGTCTGAGAAAGGCCTAGGGGTGGGCTGTCCACTGGGGTGTCCTGAGCCCTAGGTGCCAACTTTATTGGGTGACCACTCCCAGAGAGGGTGGTAACAGAGTAGGCTTGGTTCAAATTAATATTCAACAGTAACCTTGGAGTGATAAAGATGGGGATATCACAAGACGACTCAAATATCCTAGGGGATAGATTGAGAGTCGTTTACAGGTTTCTCAGTTTATATTTTAAGCCAAACCATCTGTCCCTGGACCCCGAGAGTGTAGCCCTGAGCAGCACCCATTGGCATTTTACATTTAGTGAGGAGCGTGCTAACAACCTTGGATGTGTCAGGAGATGCCGGCACTATGTGCTCAGCCCGTTTATATCAGGCTGTTGGATCTCACGCCACTGTACACCAGGGGAGGGACTTACAATATCTCATAGCTTCGGGGGACAAAGTGCTCATTCAGGTAGCAGACTCCTGTCTGCTCCAAATGAAAACTGCTGACAATATTATGGAACTGAGACACTGTTTCAGTTTTGCTGTGTCCTTTCATATTTCTGTTTAGAGATCACTGTAATGACTTTAAGATGCCCTGAAATCCTAGAGCAATATTCTTAAGTTGAGGGGTTGTGGGGTTGCTTGAACTTTGGGCTGAGTTTAAGCCCCCATATGCCCAGTCCTCCAGGGATTCTGGTTCTGGTAATGGGTGCAACGCACCTGCAGGTGGGCTCTGAGAAATGAAACTGATAAGAACTGGTTATCTACCCTAAGTTAATTTCATATCTTTATTAACAGATCATCTCATTACCATTGAAAGCCAGTCTTGTCCTTGTTCATGTGGTGTGGGGAATGAAAATCTGTCCTTCCTAATTCTAACAAATGTGTCATTCTCATGGCTGAAGTGGTCAAGAGAAGAAAGGGAACAGCCTTTCTCTGCATGTTAACAAGAGCCCAGTACCATGTCAGGAATGTTGTGTACATTATATCTTGTTTTGTCTAACTTCTCTATCACAATTTGTATTCTCATTCCACATATCAGAAAACAGAGTCTTAGAGAAATTAAATTATACAGAATCACATAGCGGGCAAGTGACAGCAGCGGGATTTGAACCATGTTTGGCTGACTCCAAGACCATGACTTTATGGATAAGTAACAATTATTTGTCAAGTATCCCTAGCAAATGCCACCAAAGAATTGTAAGAAAGGGTCACTATTTGCTAAGAAGGTCAACAAGAAAAACAATAGGCTCCTAGGCTCTCGCCGCATTATTCTTCGCTACTGTGCCTGACCGACTCTGTGCCTTTTGTTGCTTCAAGTGCTGCTGTTGTTCTTGTGATCCATGTTGTGGACCAGGTCTTTGAACTATGGATGACTGTAATATCTTCTGTGTCTTAGGTACCACAACCTCAGCTGTCCCTATCACAACAGAAGAAAGAGGAGAAGGGCACATACATCACTGGCATTCCAGTAAGCTTTCTTGGCTCTGATGAGGATTGGCGTGTCTGGAACAGGGGTGTACTTGTCCTTCATTTTTTCATATTGAATCTTGTACTTTTTCTAAGAAATAAAGGCAGAAAAGAGACAAACTTAAGTTTAAGTGTTTTCACCCCTCCCAATTCACAGTCATGTCATAGATCCAACCTAGGGCCATGATATATTGGGCCTGATAACAGGCCCAATGTTTTGATGCTGCTGAGCATAATTACAGAAATTAGCTCTCTGATCAGAGGCAGCAAGGGAAGGTTTTAAGGAAACTTTTTAAAAATGATTTATTTATTCTAAAAGACAGAGAGCATGAGCAGGGAAGAGCAGGGGAAGAGGGACGGAGAGAATCTTTTTTTTTTTTTTTTAAGATTTTATTTATTTGACAGAGAGAGATCACAAGTAGGCAGAGAGGCAGGCAGAGAGAGAGAGAGGAGGAAGCAGGCTCCTTGCTGAACAGAGAGCCCAATGCGGGACTCAATCCCAGGACCCTGAGATCATGACCTGAGCCGAAGGCAGCGGCTTAACCCACAGAGCCACCCAGGTGCCCGGGACGGAGAGAATCTTAAGCAGATTCCCTGCTGAGTGGGGAGCCCGATGGGAGACCCAATCCCATGACCCTGAGATCATGATCTGAGCTGAAATCAGGAGCTGGCTGCTTAACCAACTGAGCGACCCAGGTGTCCCAAGATTTTTTTTCTTTAACCCAGTGCACCTTGGTGCCAAATTCTCAACTTACCTCACTGACCAGGTCCTTTACATCTTTAGCATGCTTCAAGGCTTTGGTCTGGTTTCCAGCATGATGATGGGGTCTCTCTTTGGTGGCAAGTTCAACATACAGATACTAAATGATCAAAGAATAGGGATCAGATGTTAGAAACAGATTATTATTTATTATTATTTAGTATTTATTATTTAGTATTCAGTCATTTTCATTCAGTTCTAACTATTCAATGGGAGGGCCAAATCTACTTGTTCTGGTTTTTCCTGTATTTCTGTTCATATGCTTCTTTCTGTGTTCCACATTTGGAAACATGATACATACATTAGTTACCTAACACCCTTACTGTTGAGTACTGCCTGATCTAAAACCATGTGGTTTTAGATCAACACACTCCCACCACCCCACTCATTTTTGTTTGAGTGCATAAAATGTGGTTTCTTTTATCATGAATAATAGATAGGTCCTACAGAACGAATCAAGCAGTTTGGTCCACCGACCATTTATCCAATGAGAAAAGTTGTACACACAACTTAAAAAATAGACATGATATGGCTTGTTTATGTACAACACAACCACAGTTCTGATGGCCCCAAAGAAAACTGCTAGAAGATAAGGGCCATGAGGCTGCATCAAGGACAACCAAGCGTGAGAGTCTGTTACTGAGCCGGAGTGGGTAGCCACAGGCAACAACCCTCCCTGCGATGTCAGTGCTGTGGGTTTAAAAGTCTCTGTTTATGAAGCTCACCTGACTCTGAAGCTTCTGCCCTCGCTTGGCTCTTAAAAGATCAGGAGTGTCGGGAACTGAGGTGAAGATTGACTTCTGCTTTTTGCCTGCAGCTCTGTACACCAGCTGTACATAAAATAGTCATTACCATTATTTCTGCTTCATCAATACATTATGTTCTCTGCTGAGAGATGCCTTTAGTGCTTACTTTATAAAGAAACCAAGGCCTGTCCCACTGCAACAGGCTCAGTTTCTGCTCAATAAACCAATAATTTATTTACCTTCTGAGCCCTCTTTTTCTTTTTCCCTTGTATCAAAATAAGAGACATGCTGTAGCTGGCTCAAGATTCCAGCCTCTTACTGCATTCTCGGTCCTGCTCTCACCTGCCCTGTTCTAGGAGCCTGTGCCAGCAACTACTCTCGCCCCCCTCTTGACATCTTCAACCTTCTCATTTTCCCAGCCTTCTCCTTTCATCTGCAAATAAATTCCAGTCCTCTCCTTCACTAAGCCTTTTCCAATCTCTACCAATGACTTAGTTTCTACCTTTCATAGCCAAGCAGACGACGTATTTCTTTTTTTTTCTCTCTCTCTTTTGGTTAATTTCCCAAGGCAACAGTTTGGCTTTTACCCAGCCACGCCAATGAAGTCACTCTCAAAGACTACCAAAAACTTTACGACTGCCAGATACAAGAATTGTTCTCTGTAGCAACTGAAACTGCTCAGCAGTTTCATTCCTGAAAAACACCCTTCTCTGCCTCTCATTCTTGCACTCTTCCCCTACATGGCCTCCTATCTTTCTAGGCACTCCTCAGCTTACTTCTATGGTTCTGTCCTCCAAAGGCTGCCACTTTTTGGAGTCAGGGTTAGCCTCTTTCATCCTATACTTCTCCTTGGGTAACCTCATCTGTTCGTATGACTCAATCATCAACTCTCCTAAGTCAGAACAAAATTTTCAACAATGCTCTGAACTTACCATGTTCATTGCAGAATTCTCTGTATTATGTTCATCTCCAACCCAAATCTGCTTTTTTACCTATTTTGTCTACTTTGCAAAATGACTCCTCACTCTCCCAGGCATGCAGGCCAGAAACTTGAGGAGTCATCCTAGACTTCTCCCTCATTCCCATAACAAATGGTCATGAATTCTGGGCTCCTGATTTTGTGATGGCTTTTAAGTCCAATCCACCTTCTCCTTTCTCATAGACACTGCCCTAGCTCGGCCTCCTGTAATCATTTCTTCTCTTCCTCCTGTATCAGTCTCAAGATGCTCCTAAAAAACCTTCTGGGACACTTGAGTGGCTCAGTTGCTTAAGCAGCTGCCTTCAGCTCAGGTCATGATCCCAGTGTCCTGGGATCGAGTCCCACTTCAGGCTCCTTGCTTGGCAGGGAGCCTGCTTCTCCCTCTCCCTCTGCCTCTGCCTGCCACTCTGTCTGCCTGTGCTCACTCTCGCTCTTCTCTCTCTGACAAATAAATAAATAAAATCTTAAAAAAAAAAAAAAAAAGCACTTTAAAAACAAAACAAAAAAAACCTTCCTAGGTCCTCCATTGGATCACTCTGCATGGCTCATTTATCTTTCGCAAGTCTGAGAAGGCAATGTTCTTGAAGTTCAGATCTAATCATGCCTTAATGCTCAGAAATAGTTCCTCAGTGATTTTTCATCAAGTCCAATATGAAGATATTGGACTTCATGAGCTGGCTTCTATCTTATGTTTCTAGCCTCATTTCTCAACATTCTTCCACACTCCCTTTCTGCTATTTGAAACTGTTTCCAATTCTAAGAACTCATTAAGGCCATTTTCATATACTGCTCTTTCTGCTTAGAATGTTCTTCTTCCTCTTATCTGCCTGGAAAGCAGAGTCCTCACTGTCTTGATTATTCCTATATGATATCATTCATCATATTGATGTTTGTTTCTCTTCACAGATATGGGCCCATGGAATGCAGGGGCTCGGGTCTATCATTCTTTTTTCACCTTGTACTTGGATAAAAGATCTGAAAAACAGTAGTCCTTTGATAAATGTTGACGGAGTTTCATACAGTGAGGCAAACTAGGAAGTACAAATGGGTAGCAAATAAATTCTAATTATCAATATAAATGCCTGTTGAACAGATAAAATATAGGAGATAAATAATATGTACATACATATGAAGGTGCATATCTATTTCTTTTAATATAAATTATATACAAGCATGAGTTGAAACGAAATATAGCTCATCTGCTTGGGGCTATTTTTTCTGTTACTTCTGAAAGAAAAGAGATAAATTAAATAAAAACTTACTATTTCTTTTGGGCTAAATTTCAAATAAAGCAAGTCAACAAACTCATAGAATCTTATGGTTAAAAGGACCCTGAATCATCTACTCTAATCTTCTAGCTCAGGAAACTGGGGTATTGAATATATGAATTATACAAGGTCACACAACAAAGTGGAAGTAAATCTGGGACTAAAACCCAACTCTCCCATACCACTTCAATGATTTTCTTCATATTATATTTCCCCCATACTTAGGTATGCATTGTTAATGCTTCTTTATTTTTTAAAATTTAAGTCATAGTTAGTTGACATGGAGTGCAATATATAGGTTTCCGGAGTAGAAGTCAGTGATTCATCACTAATGTAAAAGACCCAGTGCTCATCACATCAAATGCCCTCTTTACTACCCCTCACCCATCTAGCCCATCCCTCACAGACCTCCCAGTTTATGTTTCCTGGGACAACATTCCTGATTGCTAGTACTATGAAGTATAAAAGTCAAGAATCTATACAACTCAAAAGCAATTCAAAAGTTGAGAACTCTACCTTCCTTTTGCCATCAAACTTTTTACTAAAACAGTGTTTTCCAAACTTTCCTGATCTGAAAAAAACCCAAAAGTCCTCATTAAAACAGATTTACAGGTTCTACCAAAGAACTTCTGAATCCAGAAAAGTGACTTCGATCAGTATTTTTTAGAATTTATTTAAACTAAATAAACTAAATTTCTCCCACCCACTATTTCCCATCTATGGCTAACACCATTTATATACACACACATTAGATTCCAAATATAAGAAAGGTCATATATTTATCTTTCTCTGACTTATTTCACTTCGCATAATGACCTTGAGGTCCATTCAAGTTGTGCAAATGGCAAGATTTTGTTCATTCTGGTATATGTGGCTGCCCCCTACAGGACATCTCTTGGTCACTCAGCTGTGAAGGTCAGGAGAGCTTGTGTTCCCCTGGTGCCATGAGACTGTTATAACAAAGGTCACCCAGAAAGGAGCTCGTAGCCTTGCCTGGGAGTCTGATTTTTGCAACTCCAGCCAGAAGACACCTCTATGTCATCTAGCTCTAGTGGCTGGTAGGGCTTACTCTTGTGGGTTCCACAGGACTGTAACCAATAGGAAAAGAGTTCTTAAGTAGCTACTATCCCCAGGGCATAGCAAGAGACAACAGACCCACGAGCTCAGTCTTTCTGTAAAGAAGACGTGTTAGCTCATCATCATAACTGCAGCTTGAGGGGCAGGCTTTTTATTAAAAATGCATCTTGGGCTGACTAAAATACTTTTCAGAGAACTTAGAGGTCATTTATTATCTTCATCCTTACCCTCTACTATGCCTTTGAGTGCCAATATCTCCTGGAGGGAAGCTTTTTCACACCTGGTGCCTGATTTTTGTAGCTGCCAACCTGGGGATACCCCTTGAGTACCTGGCACAGATAGCCTGGAAGGCTCATATTTCTGGGTTCCACAGGACTATGGCAATTAGAAAGACAGTTCTTGGTAGGTTACCACCCCAAGGTCTTTCTGTGAAGGACACCTCTTTGCTTGTCCTGGAATTTTGGCCTGAGGCATAGGCTTTAGGTATGACACATATTTAGTGGCCTATGGAACTGCTAACAAGGAACGAAGTTGTAGATCCTATCCACAAAGGTAGATGCTCTGCTTTTACCTTGCTCCAGCTTGCTGGTTTCATAGGGTTTATACTTGTAGTCCCTTAGGATTGTATGTATTTGCATACATTTAAAAGCTGATGCCTGAGGGTTTGGCTTCCAGTCCACCTAAATCTAGGTGCTGAGATCCTCCCCTTTGGGACACTGCAAGGTCTTGGCACATCCTCAACTACCCGGAACTATTTAAAAATATAATAGGATACTTAAACAAGCATAAAGTTTCAAGAGAAAACTAAGAGTTGAGATGGGGTTGAACAACAAGTTTCACATCCTAAATGAGGCCTTCATTCAAGACTGGGAAAGGTGGTTGTTTCACTTATTGTATATAAATTAACACAGACAGTCAAGAAAAATGAAGGAAGAGGAATATGTTCCAAATGAAAGAATAGATAAAACTCAGAAAAAAACCTTAATAAAATGGAGCTCATTTACTTGATAAAGAGTTTAACTTAACACTCATAAAGATGCTCACCAAACTGCAAAGAAGAATGAACACAGTGAGAATGCCAACAAAAAGATGGAAAATAAAAGAAAGTATCAAATAGAAGTTACAGAGCTGAAGAATACAATAACAACTGAAAAATACATTTGAGGGGGTTGACAGCAGACTAGATAAAGCAGAAGAAAGGATCAGTCAACCTGAAGACAAGGCAGTGGAGCTCACCTAACCAGAGCAGCAAAAAGAGAAAAGAATAAAAAAGAAGTGAAGATAGCCTTAGGGACTTGTGGGACAGCATCAGATAGACTAACATTTGAATCACAGGGCTTCCAAAAGGAAAAGAGAGAAAGGAACAGAAATCTTATTTGAAAAAATAATGGCTGAAATATTAATTTCCCTAACCTGGGGAAGAAAACAGACATCCAGATCTAGGAAGCCCAAAGAATTCCAAATTAGAGGAACCCAGAGAAACCCAAAACAAGACACATGATAATTAAAATGTTAGAAGTTAAAGAGAAGAAGAAATTATTATTATTTTTTTTAAGATTTTTATTTATTTATTTGACAGAGAGAAATCACAAGTAGACGGAGAGGCAGGTAGAGAGAGAGGAAGGGAAGCAGGCTCCCCGCTGAGCAGAGAGTCCGATATGGGACTCGATCCCAGGACCCTGAGATCATGACCTGAGCCGAAGGCAGCGGCTTAACCCACTGAGCCACCCAGGCGCCCCAAGAGAAGAAGAAATTATTAAAAGCAGCAAGAGAAAAACTTGTTATATACATTAACCACCTGCCCATACGATTATCAGCAGATTTTTCAGCAGAAACTGCACACCAGAGGGAGTGGCAAAATATATTCCAAGTGCTAAAAGAAAAAAAAACCTTCTGACCAAGACTACTCTACTTGGCAAACTTCTCTTTCAGAAGTGAAGGAGAGAGAATTTCTTAGACAAGCAAAAGCTAAAGGAATTCATCATCATTAAAGAAGCCTTAAAAGAGAGGTTAAAAAGATTTTTTTAAGCTGAAAAGAAAGGGTTCTAATTAGTGATAATAAATCTCACTGGAAAGGTGTATATATATATATGGTAAAGGTAGTGAATTAATCACTGGTATGAAGGTTAAAAGACATTGTAAAAATAATTATGATTACATTTAGGTAAGAAATACATAAGATAAAAACATGTAAAATGCGACATTAAAAACATAAAACAAGGCAGAGGGATTAATGTTGAGCTTTACAATAGGATCAAACTTCAGCTGTTATCAACTTAAAACAGACTGTTATAAATACCAGTTGTTACAAGTTGCTTCATGGTAATCATAAAGCAAAAACTGACAGAAATATACAAAAGAAAAGAAAGAAATATAAACATATCACTAAAAGGAATCATCAAATCACAAAGAGAGCAAAAGAAGAAAGGAAGAGAGAGGGACTACAAAAACAGCCAGAGAAAATTAATAAAATGGCAGTAAACATATACATAAAAATAATTAATCTATACGTAAATGGACTAATTCTTAATTAAATAATTAATCTATATGTAAATGGACTAAATTCTCCCATCCTAAGACACAGAGTCTCCAAATGGATTAAAAAACCATGGATTAAAAAAATGGATTAAGGGCGCCTGGGTGGCTCAGTGGGTTAAACCGCTGCCTTCGGCTCAGGTCATGATCTCGGGGTCCTGGGATCGAGTCCCGCATCGGGCTCTCTGCTCAGCAGGGAGCCTGCTTCCCTCTCTCTCTCTGCCTGCCTCTCCATCTACTTGTGATTTCTCTCTGTCAAATAAATAAATAAAATCTTTTAAAAAAAATGGATTAAAAAATAATTAATCTAGGGACGCCTGGGTGGCTCAGTTGGTTAAGCAGCTGCCTTCAGCTCAGGTCATGATCCCAGCATCCTGGGATCAAGTCCCACATCGGGCTCCTTGCTCCGCAGGGAGCCTGCTTCTCCCTCTGATTCTGCCTTCCACTCTGTCTGCCTGTGCTCGCTCTCGCATTCTCTCTGACAAATAAATAAATAAAATCTTAAAAAAAAATAATTAATCTATATGTAAATGGACTAAATTCTCCCATCCTAAGACACAGAGTGGCCAAATGGATTAAAAAACCAAAGAGTCAGACACTTAGCCAATTTAGCCTAGGTGTCTCCACTGAGACACCTAGGTGGCACAGTTGGCTAAGTGTCTGACTCTTGGTTTCAGCTCAGGTCATGATCTTGGGGTTGTGATATCAAGCCCTGTCAGGCTTCATCCTTAGCATGGAGTCTGCTTGAGATTCTCCCTCTCCTTTTGCCCCTCCTACTCAGGCCTGTGCTCTCTTTCTCTCTCTAAAATAGATGACTAAATCTTAAAAGAACATAAAATAAAAAATAAGACCTATCTATATACTGCTTATAAGAGACTCCTGTTATATGTAAGGACACATAGAGACTGAAAATGAAGGGATAGAAAAAGTTGTTCCATGCAAATGGAAACCAAAATAAAGGTGAAGTAGCTATATTTATATGAGACTAAATAGACTTTAAAGACTAATCAGAAACAAAAATGGGTATTACATAATGATAAAGGGGCCAATCTAACAAAAAGATATAATATTTGTAAATATGCACCCAACAGAGGAATACCCAGATATATAAAGCAATTATCAGCAGACCTAAACAGAGAAATAGCAATACAATAATAGTTGGGGACTTTAATACCCCACTTCCATCAATGCATAGATTATCCAGACAGAAAATCAATATGGAAACATTGCCCTTAAATGATAGAGTAGACCAGATATTTACAGAACATTCTATCTAAAAGCAACAGAATACATATTCTTTTCAAGTGCATAGAATAATTTCTTAAATAGATAGATTACATGTTACACCACAAAACAAGCCTCAATAAATTTAAAAGGATTTAAATCATATCATGCATCTTTTCAAACCACAACGGGACAAAACTAGAAGTTAATACATGAAGAAAGTTGGGAAATTCACAACTAGGTAGAGATTAAGTAGCATGATACTGAACAACAATGGGTCAAAGAAGAAATCAAGAGAAATTTTTAAAATCTTGAGACAAATGAAAATGTAACATTCCAAAAATTATGGGATACAGTTCTAAGGGGAAAGTTCATAACAATGCTTACCTCAAGAAACAAAAAAAGTCTCAAATAAACAACCTAACTTTACATTTCAAGTAACTTGAAAAAGAAAAGACAAATGATGCCCAAAGTTAGTAGAAAGAAGGAAGTAAAATAAGGGAAGAAAAAAATAGAATACAAACAAAAAATGTAATGGAAAAGGTCAATGAAAGAGCTGGTTCTTTGAAAAGATAAACAAAATTAACAAACCTTTAGCTAGACTCACCAAGAAAGAGAGAGAACTCAAAATCAGAATAAAAGAGATATTATAACTGATACCATAGAAATACAAAGTATCAAAGAGACTACTATAAACAATTATGTGCTAAATAAATTGGACAATCAAGAAGAAATGGATAAATTCCTGGAACTATACAACATGCCAATGCTGAATCATGATGAAAGAGAAAATCTGAACAGACCGATTACTACTAAGGAGATTGAATCAATAATTAAAAATCTCCCAACAGGGGCACTTGGGTGGCTTAGTGGGTTAAAGCCTCTGCCTTCGGCTCAGGTCATGATCCTAGGGACCTGGGATCGAGCCCCACATCAGGCTCTCCGCTCCTTGGGGAGCCTGCTTTCTCCTCTCTCTCTCTGCCTGCCTCTTTGCCTACTTGTGATCTCTGTCTGTCAAATAAATAAATAAAATCTTCAAAAAAAAATATCTCCCAACAAATAAAAGTCCAAGATCAGAAGACCTCACTGGTGAGTTCTACCAAACATTCAAAGGATGAATCCCAATCTTTCTCAAAATCTTAAAAAAAAAAAAAAAAGAAGTGGATCAATATTTTATGAAGCTCACGTTATTCTTCCAGTGAGGCAAGTGTGGGGAAAAATGAATTACTGAATAGCTATTTTTTTCCCCAGTGTACATGCATAAGACATACAGAATCCCAATAGGAACTGGGAAAAGGAGAAATTAAAAGTTTTAGATAATTCTGAATCCAAACACCCAACAAAAGTATTTTGGAGATACCAATAAGCACGTTAAGTTGCCATATCATGTTTTATTATGTGGCACTTGGAGGACAGCTGGATACTTAAAGCAGTAATTTCCAACCCTGGCTGCATGTTAGAATCATTCTGGAGCAGCTAAAAGCATGCAGATGCTCAGACAGAGAGAATCAGAGGTCTGGTGTGAGGCTGGGGAGTTGGGAGTCTAGTCAGGATAGGTAAGAAATATTTCCCAGGAGATTCTGATACACAACCTGTGTGGAGAAGCACAACTTTGCTGAGAGAGAAGAACATAAGCATTCCTGGCTAAGTGCTGAAGCAATATAGCTAAGCTTCCAGCAAAGCAAAGGAGCTCAATGTATCATTTTAAAAGCTAAAAAATTCATCATCCTCTGCCTCTAGCTTACTAGGAGTTTAGCAAGCTGTGCACCCCGCAGTGAGGACACTTGGTTTGCCAGGGCGTCTCTAAGTATAAGGGCATAAGTGATTCCTAATTAGCGGCCATTAGAAACACTGAAAATGGGAAATCAATGAAGTGGCCTGACAGCCAGTGTGTGGGTCAACTTGGTGAAGTCTGATGAGAAGGGCCAACTCACCTAAAATAAGAAAGACCATTTACATTTGTGGAATGCCCCTACCTTTACAAAGCACATGGAGTCACTAGCAAACACGGACATCGATCATAGCCAAGGCACTATGGGATACACATCTAAACAATGTGGGGTCCACCTCTCAAAAGGAACCAAGAGTGTAGGTGAGAGCACGAGATCTATACACAATTAGCTGCAATAAATCAGAAGCCTCGGGGCCAACTGAAAATGAAACAAAGTAGTCTAGAATTTGTTGAGTAGGTCACAGAGCAGGGAGCCATTAGAAGACTTTTCCATGGCGTTGCCATGATTAGGGTTTCTGATAGCAGGGATTAGAGAGTTTTGAAATAAATTCAGTTTGGAGACTGCAACAATAGCGTAAGACAGAAGGCCTTTCCAATTTATAAAATCGTGTCAACTCTCAGCAGTTCTCATCACAGGCAGTCAAATACTGATATCCTCATCTTATCAAAAGGGGACAAAATAAGTAAAATGAGGCAAAATGAGGTCAAGTTTTCTTTACTTCCTTACATATGGGAGGCACTCTGTAATTAAAGGCAGAGGAGAGATTTTTTGCTGAGTGTGGTGGCCTGAAAAATAGCCACCAGAGGAACAAGTCACTTGTAGTGACAGGTTCAGCATTCTTACCTCGCTCAGATGTGTCTTCAGTTCCTGCACTTTTCTGTATTCCGGAGTGTCAAGCACCACTTTGTACTTGTCTCGCATCTTCCTTGCCTTATCGGTGTACAGGTAGTTAGACTTGAAAACACAACAGAAATACAAGTTAATTGATCATTTAAGGAATTGCATGCCACAGTCACACACTACCTTTCATGCGGTTGGCACGTGCAACTTGAGCAGGGCTTTCATGTCCCTGGATGTCTTCCCATCTCAACAAAGATGACTGTCATTTCACTGAGTTCATCAGCTTTCACAGAGGCACATATCAGTTTAGGTGAGTCACGAATGGTTCAAATCGGTTAATGGTAAACTTCCTCTTAAAAGTAGCTGCAGGCAAAGATTTTCTGTCCAGCACCTTGCAGCTGGTGACAGGATATATGGAAGCTGTGTGGGGATAGCTATGTGCCGTGAAGGTGTGCACTCACCCAGAGTTTGCGCAGGTGCCGTGAGCGGACCATGTCGGGAGTGTCATACAGGAGGCAGCCCAGTCCCCTGAGGATCTGCAAGTCCTCTTTATATTTAATCTGCGTGGCAGAAACAGAAATACAGCTGGCCATGAGTAACTATAAACCAGGAACAAATAAGACAGAGTAGTGACACTTTTCTACTGAAAGTTTTCTTTCTGGTTGAACACACTCACACTGTATTCTTTGTTTGTGTGCACCTAAATGAATCACAGGTTTTAAAATTTAATATCTAATCTGAGCTGAGGAGAACACTGATATTTGTTATTATTAAATTGATGGGAGAAAAGCATAGAATAAATGGAATGGGCTTGCAGGAGAAGGAATATTTAAGGAGAAAAAAAATGGCAGGAGGAAGTTGTTAAAAGGGGTGGGAGAGGGGATGAGCAGATCAAAGACACTGAACAGGACCCAGGACACAGGCCATGTAGAGTGAGAAGCTGTAAGAATTCAGTGTTGAATGCAGGATGGTGGTGAGCAATTCTTGTAATTCCCAAGTGGTCCTCTTACTACCATTTCCATAGCTGGAGAAATGTGGGATTCTGCTTCCACACAATTTCACCTCCAAGTTGTATATTCAGTTTAGAAGTACTCAGTGCAGAAGGATATTCAAAGGCCACTGGCTGGCTTACATGTGGACAGCCTCTTGTCCCTTATGAGATGCTTACATCACTGGTGATGTCTCCCACGTAGCGGCAATGGATCACTTGGGGTGTGTATGGCATTGAGATCATGTGGCCTCGCATCTTGAATAAGTCTGATTTGTAGATCAACTAGAAAAATACCCAGAAACACACACATCAGAGACCAAACTGTTGACAGTCCATGGGTTCCACAGCCTGTCGTCCTCTCTCCTATGAAAATACCCACCTCACTGACAGCCTCTTGTGTCTTCTTGACTTGGCGGATTTCAGGAGTGTCGGGAGTTGTGTGGATCTTGTCTTTCAGTTTGTGGTACAATTGGCGATACAATCTCTACATTAGAAGAAAAACCATTCCAGGTATTTAGTGTTAGGAAGATGAAGGCATCTGTTGACTAATCAACAATCAAATATTCTACATAAAGAGCCATGAGAGGGGCAAATAAGGATAAAGAAAGGGGCTGAGATTAGGAAAAAAGAGAAAATGGTAGTTATTTTATTTAGATGAAGAATTTTGAGCACAAAGTCTTCCACATTCTATCAGACGACTGGATAGGATCAGATATACAAACCAATCATTTATATGGAAAATGAGGGTCATGAGTCAGACTAAAATGTAAATTTATTAAAGATTTTTTAATACAAATGTCAAAAGAGAAATTAATACACATTATAATTTATGAATGAGATCTCTACGATGGCACTGCCAAATACAGAAAAATGTTGCCAATGGATTCAAGTATCAAAATGGTAGCTAAAAGGACTCTTTTATTCCTTGCTAATGCATAAATTTATAAGAGACAGTAAACCCTTAATGCACTTCAAACAAAGCCGTAGTCTTTACTTTTTATTTTTTAAACTTAAGTTCAATTAATTAACATATGATGTGTTATTAGTTTCAGAGCTAGAGTTTAGTGATTCATCAGTCTTTTTTTTTTTTTTTTTTTTTTTTTAGTGATTCATCAGTCTTATATAACACTCAGTGTTTGTTGTATCATGTGCCTCCTTAATGTCCATCACCCAGTTATCCCATCTGCCAACCCCCCTCCTCTCCAGCAACCCTGTTTGCTTCCTATGTTTAAGAGTCTCTTGTGGTTTGTCTCTATGATTTTTCAAAAAGATTTTATTTATTTATTTGACAGAGAGAGACAAAGCAAGAGAGGGAACACAAGCAGGCCACCTGCTGAGCAAGCAGCCCAATGCAGGGTGCCATCCCAGGACCCTGGAATCACGACCCAAGCCAAAGGCAGACACCTAACAACTGAACCACCCAAGCCCCCCTCCCTCTATGATTTCGTCTTGTTTTATTTTTTCCTCTCTTCCCCTATGATCCTCTGTATTTTAAGCTCCACATATGAGCGAGTTCCTTAACCCACTAAGCCACCCAGGTGCCACAATGAGTGAATTACTTAAATTCCACATATTGTATTTATCTGATGGTCTTATTTCAAAGCCATGGTCTTTGAAACTCAATTATTTCCCCCACAGAATCAACATTCACAGTACCTCACTGGTAACATCGTTGACCCTCCGGACATGGACAAATGGAACGTCTTTGGGCCCAAGGGTATATCCGTTTGCCTTGATGTGTTCATAAACTTCTTTGTATTTGAACTGGAAAAGCAAAGTCAGAATAAGTCCACTGATGGGTAAATGGAGAGTAGCTCAACATTTCTCAAATAGAAAAAGCTGTTGCTTTCATTTGAAAATTACTCTCTAGGATTAAGTATAAGGAAAAGTCACTGACAAATTTTAATAGTAATCTGAACCCTGAAAATTATTTTGTTGACTAATAAAGCCACATCCAGAAAGGAATAAAATTGAGTGTTGCCTAGATAAATCTGTTTGTAGCCAGGTATGAAAAATATGAGAAAAAAACTCTAATTTTAGTCCCAGTACAGTTAGGAAATTAGGAAGTGCAAAGAAACGAGAGACTACTTTTGAGACTGATGAATGGCATTATAGACTGATTTTTAAAAAATGACATGTGAGATAATTAAATCTGCAACTCTCTGCTTTGGAAACCATAATTTTGGGCCCCTGGCTTTTGGACACTGCCTGGCCAGCAGCTAGGCAAGAAGTCCTTTCTTTTCCAAAGGAATATACAGTGATGTTAGATCTTGAAGATAATATTATGGCCACATATTAGCAGGATGTGTATGAAGCTCTGTTTCTGGTATATGGCTTGGAATGGTTCAGGATGCATCAGTGCTAATATCAACAGAAATAGAGGCAGGATGACAGCCATGAACTCTAAGCCAAGGTAAATGACTTATGCAGATACAATCCCACAAAAGTCCTATACGAATCCACTGGGCTACCCAGGCATTGCCAAATTTCAATTTCACAGCACCGCTAGGAAACACACTGTCTCCCATTCTCTAGTCCCACCATTACATCATATTGAACCTTCAAGGTGTGACCAGGGCATTAGAGCGGCTAATAATGAATATTAGTGCCCCCCCCTTCAAACCCCATCTTAATGAGGAGACCACTCACATAACTGCTCATGTATCGGGTGTCTTTGGCATGTCTGAAATGAGGGGTGTCCCCTGGAAGCCTATATCCAGTAGGCAGAGAGCGTCGGCCAGCATCTCGGTACAGACCCTGCCAGAAGGAGGAAAAGTGGGTTAATCACATCTACATCAAATAACTTATCTAAGTTAAACAAGTCACATGCAGCTCACGTTAGATTTTCAGTTAGATACATCCTGTCCTTATGTTCACTATACTGATTTCAGGAAGAAATTAAGTAAGTTTTCTAAGGGTCAGGCAACGAATCAATTTTTCTCTTAACCTGTTTTTGAGAGAGAGAGCAATGAGTGAAGGGGCTCATAGGAAATAATTCTTCTATGTTTTGAATGTATATATTCCCAGTTAGCTGCATGGTATCTAGGAAGAAAATGGGAAAAGTAGAGAAAACAGGTAGTCAGGGGTGCCTCTGCCATTAACCCCCCCTCACCCTTTGGAGATATCCACGTCATTACCAATCCCTGAGAGAATCATGGTTATAAGGCACATCTTTGGAATGCCATCCTCCCCATAAACACAGTGCCCTGATGTCAGGCTGGGAAAAGGTCAGGATACTCTTATTCCTGGCAGAAGAGGGAAAGAAGTTTCTGACTATGACCTTAAATAGTCTGTTTTTTTTTTGGGAGAGCTCCAGGAGTAGGAATAGTATGTGAAATATTAAAAATAAATTAAAACCAAATTACTTTTAACATTCAATGTAGGAGACTAACATCGAAGGTTGAGACCAAAGTAGCATGACCAGATGACACAGACTAGGAATATGAAATATGTGAGTGGAATCCAGTGTCCTTCTCTTCTGAATTCCAACAGTAACTTCTAGCCCTCTCTCTCATTGTTAGTAGTCTTTTGTGTTTATATGCCTTGCCTTTATCATCTTGGTTTTGAGTTTTTTTGAGCCAGAGATAGGGGGTTGCCTTTCTTCACTGTGTCTTGTAAACACTACTCTTAAAAAGCCCATTTCTTGCTTGGTATAAAGATCCTGCCAGCCAAGAGGGAAGACAGACTATGCTTCTTTCTTTGACTTTTTTAAACTCATGGGAATGGAAGAGCATTTACAATGGACAAGTTCCGGCTGAGATAATGCCCAGGCCAAAGCGGTTTCCACGGAAGCCAGCGGCCTGGCCCTTGTAGGCTGCCTCTTGGAGTTCTGCTGGGCACCGCGTTAGGTTCGCACTGCTCACCTCACTCTGGAGCTTGTAGGCATGAAGGGCCCGCTCCAGATCCACAGTTTTCGTTGTTGGAGCCACTTTGCCCCTGACACTGTGCACATAGTCATGGTGGTAAACAGCCTGTGTGCAGAGAGAAGAGGAGTCAGTTGGTTTTCCCAGCAGCACTGCTGGGAAGAAGCAAAATAAATGGAAACCCAGTCTCTCTTAAATAAAATAAAATCATAATAAGTAGCCTTCTTCCCTCTGGCCAGAGAAATCTGATCTATTATTGGTCTTACCAGTGGCACCACAACCAGCGTGTGGACCCCCACACTGAGAGAGATGGGGAAGACACCGCTGAGGCAGGGGAGGAAGAGCGGGCATTTTACCACTGTAAGTTTCAAAATAAGTAGGCTTGAACATTCTAACTCACTGGTAGCATTCCCTGTTTACTAATTAACCTGCGGGGTTAGTTTTAAAAAAAAAGAAAAAAAAGGCAGCTTTGGGGGCTGCTTTGGGCCGGGCCTGCCCGCGTGGCGTCAGACACGACAGCGGAATGGCGCCCGCGGCGCACACAGAAGCACGTGGAGGCACAGCTGGGCCGGCTCCGCCCACGCCGCACGGAGGATGCGCAGTAGAGGCCGGACCCCGCCCCCTCCCTCACTTGGAGCCTGTCCCCTCCTCACTCTACCACAGTCAGCTCTAGTTGCTCAGCAGGCTTCCGCAGCGGGACAGAACTGTTGCTCTTGACACAAGGATACAAAATGCAACTTTAAAGCAAAAAGCTCCCAGACACCGAGGATTCCATACAGTGAGGCTGCTGACACCGCCACCCTGGGGACTGATTGAACGCGCCAGGCTTTTAGCAAACAAGAGCAGACTCTCTAAGGCGCAACTCTGGTCTCCCAGTTACAAAAGGCCACTTTTTTTTTTTTGGGCCACTGTGGCCCCATCTTTATTACTGTCCGCATGACTTCCCTGGAGGCACTCACATCACTTAGTTGTTTCCCACTTTTGACAGCCTGCACGTAGACTGGAGTATCAGTGACCAGCTTGTAGTCATTCCTCGTTTTCTGCGCATGAGATTTGTACTTGATCTGCGGAGAGGAATAAATTAAGCCTGTGTTAGATGGTTCACTGTATGAGAAACTGCCGCTTTCGCAGAGAGTCTTGTTCCTTTTAACTCAAGACATTTACTTTCATTAGCACTTAATCAACCTGGAGGCATTTGAATTTTATGATAATCTGCATAATTAATGCTTACAGTCATATGGAGCTTCCAGAGCATTCTAGCAGGTGAGGAACATTTAAGCTTTTTTTTTTTTTTTTTACTGAAATCTTGTACAGCATTAATTTGCTCAGCAAAGCCTCCCTTTTTAAAAAAAAAGATTTTATTTATTTGACAGAGACATAGTGAGAGGGAACAGAAGCAGGGGAATGGACAGAGGGAGACGCAGGCTTCCTGCAGAGCAGGGAGCCTGATTCGGGGCTCGATCCCAGGACCCTGGAATCATGATCTGAGCTAAAGGCAGATGTTGAACGACTGAGCCACCCAGGCACCCCAAATTCTCTCTTTATAAACAGATCCTGTATATAAGCATCACAAACACCTCACAAATGGAATTTTCCTAATATGAGAGTTATGGGTTTGATATATCTGAAATAATCCAAATGTAGACAGAAGAGCCAGGGGTCCTTTCTTCATGAGAGGACAATAGGACAGCTTAACTGCTTTGCTTAATAGGAAAGCTACACGCATTACTGAGAAATGGGTGTTCTCTGCTCCTTGGCATCTTTCTCCAGCTCTGCCACCCTCAACACCACTTAAGACATAGCTGGTCTGTGACAATGTCCGTAACTCTCCCTTTGACTAGACTATGTAGAAAAAAGGAAATATATTAGAAAAGAAAAAAAAAAACAACTAAAAAACCAGGCAAACTCACATCGTTCCGTAGATCATAAGCATGTTTGGCGTGAAGAATTTCAGGAGTGTCCCAGACATAGCAACCAATGCCTTTTAGCCAGTTAAGGTCATCCTTGTACACAATCTAAAGGATTGTAGCAGATAGATGGAATCAGGGAAAAAAAAAAAAGTGACAGTAACTTAAACACCAAAAATATGGACACCCTCTGGATCCAGGATGACTTTATGGAATGAACATCAAGAGGTATCATGTGATGAGGCTGAGGATGCCAGGGAAACAGTGGCCCACAGAGCCCTGCTTTGAGGGACAGACCCATGGGTGCAGAGGAAAGCAATCCCAGGAGAAGGAGGTGAAGACACAAGTGAGTCGGCTTCGCTTTAGGATGGCTGTGCGAGGCCAGGGAGGGGGACCTTCGTGAGCAGTAGACTTACATCGCTGATCTGATCCGTGACTTTCCTGACGTGGCTGTTGACTTGCAAGTCAGGGTGGCAAATCCACTCATGGAGATGGAGGCGGTAGTCAATCTCACTGACTTTCTTCTGAGAATCCTTAGCAGTAACCATCTCAACCATGTCAGGCACAGTGTGGATTTTCATCTTGTTCTTTTCATAAACTGATCTGTAGAGGCGCTGTGAAGATAAAATAACATGCCAATTACACAGGGAATTGTGCAAGGTATCATGGCAATAAACGCCTTTCTTATGCCCTGGAGGAGTCAGGGTAAATGACTACAGCCATCAGGTGTTACCTGGAATTTTCTGACACTTTCTATAGATTCATGGGGGTGGGGTAAACAGCATGTGCTGAAATGACACTTGCTTCTTCACATATGTACAGTCAGGGCCATGGGCATGACTAGGCAATGTTCTGATTTATGACAGATGGCTATACTGCCTGGCCTTGGTTTGAAGTAAGGCCTTAGGGATTACTTACATCAATGTTAAACTTGCCGACTCTCAGGCAGCGTGCTGTATTTGGATCATCCTCAACACTTTTTGGTAAAGTATAAAGAGCTTTGAATTTCTCATATTCTTCTCGATATTTGATCTACAGAGAAAAAGTACAAAGGAAGGAAAAAGTTATTTTAGTTACTATTTTAAAAATGTCTATACCCATACTTGTACTACTATTGCTGCTACACCTAACTTATTTTACAGATTATGTAATTTTTAAATAATCTCTTCCAGGATAATGATTTTGCTTTTCTTAACCATGAATAAAAGATAAAAAATGTGATCAAGAATTTCTTTGTTTTTAGTGACTGACAAGCTTAATGCTAAAGAGACACAGTCCTTGAATTTCAGAGTTTATAAAGTTTTCAAAAAATACATTGTAACCAATGTTTATGGGGAAACTAACTTTTGCTTCTTAAGCCATATTGCCTATGAATTAATGCTCCAGGATTTCATGAACTAGGAGAGAAGCCTCTTAAAAAGACTAAAATCCAAACTCCTAGTACATGACAAAAGAACAATCCTCATTACTTAGAGGCCCACATCTTAGTTAAGGGGAAAAAAAGGAAGATAGGAGTATTTGTGTCAGAATTGCAGTGAAGCTCTTTGCTAACTGGAAATCAACCAAAATTCCCAACAGAATTTCCTAGAATATTAGTTCACGTGCTCCTTACATCTAAACCATTCCTCAATTATAAAGAAGATAGTATTCAAAGGCAACTTTTTTTTTTAAAGGAAAAAAAAAAACACTGTTGCAATTCTTTTAAAGAATTATGCCCCATCCTGTTTCAAAAACAAGTTGCTGAAAATTCTGCTTCTATAGTTTTTTTTCATGACTAAAGGAGAAAATCTCTGATGAGCTTTCTGAGTTCTATACACAAAACTTTTCTTCCCAAGTGAAATTTGTCCCTTTGGGCTACTCTGTTTGCAGTCCTCCAAACAGACTTGGGTCTGGGCAAAATCACATATATTAGTTTTTCCTCCAGGTAGAAATTAAATTAATTCCATATATATTTAACACAAATTAAATTAATTCCACATATTGTCTAACAAAGTCTTTTCCTAAATATGCATCTCTAGGCCTATTAGGAAGAAGTGAAATCAAGTTATTGAATCACTAGCATTTAAATGAATAGAACCGAATTGAAATGATATACTGTATTGCCATTAGGTAGCAGCACATAGTCTTCTGTAAAACACTGTTAGAAGGAACTCACGTAAACTTCAGCTGTCTGTGAACTCGCAACATAAAATAAATTTCTCACTGTGGGTTGTGGTAGAAAAAGAGATCTACAGTGCTATGTAAAATTCACAATTAATTTACAATTATGAATTAATTCACAGTTAAGAGGTAGAAGTTTCTAAAAGAGGTTATCTTTCTAAAAGGAAATGGCTTATCAGGACTGCAATGAAGGTTATAGGGAATTTTACAATTAAAGGCTTTACTTAATATTTTAGGCATAAAGGGTTAAAGTTCCTACAACTTAATATTGTATCTAAATATCACATTTAATTTAAGATTTTCTTTTATAATATATATAAACATATATATAACACGTGAATTAGCCAGAAAGATACTAGGAGCAGAGAACAGGGGAAGTCAGAGGGTGGGTGGGAGGTTATCACCTTTGCACTTGACTTACATTGCTGGCCAGGTGCTTCTGGTTCTTGGCATGTGTCAGGGACATGGTGCTGGTAGGCAAGATGTAGCTGGTGGCTTTCACTTTATCCCAAGCCTCCTTGTACAGGTTCTGTAGGGGTTAAAAATTATCTTGTGAATACGGAAAAATGCATTCTGGTTGGCTCTTGAGGGGATCCTTCCTGTATCTGCCTTTTTCAGACACTCCTTAACACCTCATGATCTTCATACTCAGTAGGATCCAAGTACCCCTCAGTGAATAACAGGTTTAATGCCATGACTGTAATTCCACACTCCATTATTTTGTTCTCTACCGTAGTACTTATCACTGTTTGGCAGTTATCATGGGGTGATAGAGAACTTTTCTATATTTTGACCGCTGCAGTGACTACATGATTATGTATTTGTAAAGCCATAGTACACAGACCACAGGGAGTGACTTTTACTGTACATAAATTAAAACAGTTTTTGATTCATTTCCCATAAGTCTAGGAAATTCTGAAGGATGAAAACCACTACTAAAATCTATTTATCCTTTCCTAGTTTTTTGTAGCTAGTGGGAGCTCAAAAAATATTCTCACTCCGAGGTATTTATTTACTCAAGAGAAATGAAAACTTACATATACACAAAAACCTATACTCAAATGTATATAGCAGCTCTATTCATAATTGTCAAAAACTAGAAACAACTCAGATGTCCTTTGACCTTGAATGGATCAACAATTGTGGTACATTCATGCAGCGGAATACTATTCTGCAATAAGAACAATAAACTACTAGTTTGTATGGCAATGTGTGTGTAGTGCATGCATTTTGCTAAGAGAAAGAGCCAGACCTGATAGCTACATCCTTCGTAATTTCATCTACATGACATTCTGGAAAAGGTTTTTAAAAGTTGTGTTTTTTTGTTTGTTTGTTTGTTTGTTGTTTTAACTGGTGCAGACAATATCTCTATGGATGTCTAGGGAGAGAAGGGAAGCAAGAGGCAAATTTTGAGGCGATAGAGAGGTTTTCAGTATTTTCATTGTGATGGTGAATACATGACTCTTTGCATTTGTTAAAAGCCAGAGAGGCACCTTGGTGGCTCAGTTGTTAAGCATCTGTCTTTGCCTCAGGTCATGATCCCAGGGTCATGATCCTGGGTCATGATCCCAGGGTCATGGGATTGAGGCCAGCATTGGGCTCCCTGCTTGCTGGGAAGACTACTTCTTCCTCCCCCACTACCCCTGCTTGTGTTCCCCCCCCCCCACTGTGTTTCTCTCTGTCAAATAAATAAATAAAATCTAAAAAAAAAAAAAAAAAAAAAGCCATAGTACTTCGCCTGCCTGGATGTCTTGGTGGGTTCAGCATCTGCCTTCAGCTCAGGTCCTGATGAGCTGGAAGTCTGCTTCTCCCTCTTCCTTTGCCCCTACTCCACAGATGCTATCTCATTCTTTCTCTCTCTCTCTCATATAAAATCTTTTTAAAAATATTTACTTATTTAACAGAGAGATAGAGCACAAGCAGGGGTAACAGCAGGTAGAGGGGGAAGCAGACTCCCCACTGAGCGGGGAGCCTGAGCTTAACCTAGGGAGCCACACAGATGCCACTAAATAAAATCTTAAAAAAAAAAAGAAAGAAAAAAAGCCATAGGGGCTTTACAGAGAATTCTAGTAGAGAATTGCTGGAATTCTCTACTATTTTTGCAATTTTTCTGTAAATCTAAAATGATTTTAAAATGAAGTTTGAAAAATGTTTGTTGAATTAACCAGTTCAGAGGAGGAAAAAAAGGAGTGTCTTTGTAGGCTGTAAGCCAGTGGCCCCTGGCAAAGCCAGGCAAGGACGAACTCAGGGTCAGTGTAGCATAGCTTCAACCCTACCCGCCTGCTGTAAGCGAACAGCAACTGAGTTTGTTCAACTGCTGGAGATGGTGCAATACTCCACTTGGGCTGGCTCAACTGGGACTAGGACTACTGGTGGGATAAAGGAGGAATCGGAAGGTTCCTGAAAAAACTGGAAAAACCTTTGGGGGTAAGGTGCCTATCCCAACTATTCCCTATCGTCTCTGAAGGAGAATAAAGACAAAGATGAAAAAAAGGAACTCACGCTGCTATAAAGACTCTTCAGGTTCTTGGTTCTGTCGTAATCCACTGTTTCTAGAACAGTCGTGTATTTGTCCTTAATCTGATGGTAATTTTCTTTATATTTCACCTACACACACAAAAGATGGGTTATTCTTTCCCGCTCTTCGCAAGTGCGTAGAGCTAACAAGGGCTCATCCTGAAAGAGCAGTATGAGGAAGACACACCTCACTGGCGTTGATGCCACTTTGAAGAGCAGTCACGTAAAGTGGGGTGTCCGTGACCAGGTTGTAGTTTTGCAGATTTTCTTTCCCTGCTGCCGTGTATTGCAGCTGTAAAGAAAAACAAGTCACCGGAAATGGTAAAATACAGGCCTGCACTCAGCCTGGGCGGTTTGTGCCAACTTAGGTGGGCCTTTATTTACTTCTGGGCTTCTGCTTTAATAGTAACAGAGAAGCCGTCATTCTATATTCTTGCCGGCTCTGGATGGTTGTCAACATGAATACTTTGTCTCGACCCACAGTGGGGGCTGGCTCTTTGTCAGGTCCTCATCTTCATTTTGTTGTCTTTTCCATGCACGCACCCCATCCCTGACTGCGGTCCCTCAGGCTCAATGTCCCCCTAACCTGCCCTGTCAGAGCCCAACCACATGCCGGGAAATTTTCCAAATACCTAGTTTTTACTTCAGAACTTATCTACCTAAGGTCCAAGCATGCATTTGCATTTTACTCCCTGCAAATTAACCTTATCAACTTCAGCATAGCTGCTTGAGAGTGGTTCACTATGAAAACACCTCTCAGAAAGCTTTCTGTGAGAGACATCAAATACTTCAACCCCAGGAGAGACTAAAACTGAGAGGGCCCAATGCTACAGCAGGTCACCAGGAGAGGTTTTATTGGGTAGGGGGCCTTTGGTCGCCTTGGATCCTGTAACTTTTTCTGCCTGGCACAGGACTGGCCTGGCTGTCACCCCACAGAGAACACTACGGATTCCACTGATCCACAGGGAGCCAATCCTTCCAGGAAGAGCTCACCTGACTCTGGAGGTCATATGCTTTCTTGGCGTGGAGGATCTGAGGTGTATCCCAAACGTAGCATCCAATGCCTTTCAGCCAATTCAAGTCATCCTTATACACATTCTGAAAGAAAGAAGGGATGATAAAAGGTGACAGGGACTCACTGAATTTATAACTGGGCATTTTGATAATTTCCTATCAGCTGTTGGCTGTGCTCAGTGCTTAGTGGTCATAGGGTGGGCCTCTCAATAGCTGGAGGCCTGTAATGCCCTGACCTAAAGGAGTTTAGGAGGAGAGGAATAGCTAAGTGTATGCCTATGTGAAAACAAGCTAAATATTTAACACAGGGGTCATTGGTGTAAGGTCTTCTTACACCAAAAAGTGGTTACTCATGTCACTGTTCTAAAAAGCAGCAAAATTTATGAATACGGGGACGAATGGAACATGGAGGGCATGGTCGAATGAAGCCTGTAACTAAGTCAAGCTGCAGAAAGGGCATCATACATCACTCAAGATTTCCTGAGCATTGCGGGCCCGTATAACGCTGGGTTCTTCCGGGAGAGACGTCCACTGATGGAAGAAGTGTTGGTATTCCAGGTCACTGAGGATGTACTGGCAGTGTTTAGCCAGTACGTGATTCATCATATCAATGGGGATGTGAACATTGGCTTTGGTGTCCTCGTAATCTCTTCTGTAGTTCAACTAAAGAGTCATAGTTTTAAAGACAAAAAGAAGAAAGGGATTCAAATGTTAATTATACAGACTGATCTCTTTTTGAGTCTTAGCTCTGGTATAGATCAGTACCTTTAGAATAAACAAAGATACTTGAATATGTTCTTCTTTTTCAATGTCCCATCCTTTCATAACACAGGGGTAAATAGTTACCTCGTTGCTTTCTCCTTTTTCCAAACATAAATACCTCACTGTGGGTTAGTGGAGGAGGAAGGGAAAGGGAGGAAGCCCAGGGCTAGCAAAGGTACACAAAGCTAACTTGAAGGAGTGGGGATAAATCTCAGGAAGGAGTCCATGCCTCTCTCAGCTAAAGAACATGTTACAAACATGCAGACTAACAGTACACTTAAGGGCCAAATCCTCTATGAAAGTGAGCTTTGCTTACCACACTCCTCATCTTTTGGAAATCCAGACAGTGAACCACACCAGGGAACTCACTGATTTCTTTTCCAGCCAGGTAGTGGCCCTTCTGCTTCTCATAGGTCTCTTTGTATTTAAGCTGTGAAGTAGGTAGAGCATTGAGAATCACTGGGATTTTCTAACCAGCTCGCCAAGGAAGACTCTTACACCCATGAGAGGAGAAACTGCTACTGACCTCACTGTTCACGTAGTCAGCATGCTTGGCTCCAACAATAGGAATGTAACGTTCATCCAAGGTATATCCATAGGCCTTGGTTCCTTCCCATGCCCCTTTATACAGTATCTGGAATAAAGAAATATGTTGTCAACAAAAGTTTGTGGTCAACTTCCTTCAGATATTGCTAAAAAGAAAATGGTAAAACCACAACAAAATACTTATGTTGAAAGGCAAAGCTTATACCTTTATTAGAGCCATTATTGTGTCTACCTACTAAGGGTTTACTGCAAATTAAATCTACAGACACTGAGGCATTTTATAACCAAGTCTAATGATATTTATAGTTCTAATAAAAGTAAAAATAAATGTTCACATAGGGAATCACCAAAAATTGCTTTCCATGGGGCATATACATATACAAACGCTTCATACACACACATCATCCTTTGACTTAGATGAATTAAAATTTGGAGGGGAAGTCTTCCATTTGCTGGTTGGAGATATTCATACATGACTGCCAAAGAAAGACCAGCCTTTCCTCTCTTTTTCCTGTTTGCAGGTGCTCAGTCCTACCTGTGCCTAGAGCTGCTATAAGTCCTGATACATTATTATCTATTTACTTGAATGTCTGTGCCTCTCATTTACATGGGCTCCTGACAGGCTTGTCTTATTAAACTTTAGCACCTTGGTGCTTTCTACAATGCCTGGCACATCACAGGAGCTCAAAAAAATACCAGCTGAATAAATGCTATTTCTAATACACAAGACAAGTTTATTTCTAATAAACAAGACTAAATATAATAATCTTATAAATTCAGTTGTTCACAAAATCAGCAAAAGATATGAATACTGACAAGAGCTTAAAATTAAGAATTGAGTTGTAAATCACATAAAATAAAACTTACAGTACTATAGAGCTTTCCCATGTCTTTGGAGTGGGTGATATACGGTGTATCTGGAGAAAATGTATACTTGCCCTTTATTCTTTTATTAAATGTTTCTTTATATTTTATCTAAGGAGAGAAAACAAGACAAAACCAAACAAAACCTCTGGTTAATATAAATGTATATTTAAAATTTCATAGTTTCTACCTAGCAAGATAATAATCAGTCTACATTTAGAGATTAAAAGCTAAGGAACTGGTTGGATTTCAGTTCATTTTACCTAATAATTTGGACAAGAATATAGATATTTTCTGTAAGTGAGTACAGTATACTTCCTACTAGTGACTTTTAAGACATTCCCACCAAAGACAGTCTCATAGTTTCCCATCCCATTGTCCATTTTCTTACAAGCAGTTACCTGGAAGTAAGCAGATGTAATCAATGACAGACCACTAACTCCCCAGTCCATGCACATCATTATATATAAAACAAACTTACATCACTTTGATTGACTGAGTTAATCTTAGCCAAAACAACCGCTGGTGGGTCCACCACACTTGTAAAGTTAGGATAGTTGTCAAGAGCATCTTTCTTATATTTGATCTGTAAGGAAAAAGATGATTAAGACTGGTCTCCTTCCACTGTGTACCTGCCCCCACGCAGTAGGCAAGGGGGCCAGGCTTTAGGTCAGAACAGGCTTTGTGTACCTGGTTCACCATTTCCTGGTTCTTGGTAACCCTCACATAGTCCACAGAATCCAAGGGTATCCAGCCAATGCCACGGAGCCACTCCAGGTCAGCTTTGTAGACATTCTGAGAGTAGGAAGAGAGATACAATGCTGATGTAAATGACTGACACAGGGTTGCAGATAGTAGATTAGAAGTAACTTTTTCAGGAGCTTTTTAAGGGTTTCTCTTTAGCAACTCTTGCCTCATTGATTCAGTTATGATTTCACCTGTTCACCTGAAAAATATTTCTTTTTTTTAAAAAGATTTTATTTATTTGACAGAGAGATAGAGGGTACAATCAGGCAGGGTGGCAGGCAGAGGGAGAGGGAGAAGCTCAGCAGAGAGCCCGATGCGGGGCTGGATCCCAGGACCCTGGGATCACCACCTGAGCCGAAGGCAAAGGCTTAATAATTAACCCACTGAGCCACACCGGGGCCCCCTGAAAAATATTTCCTGAGCCTGTAATTATGAGTGAGGTAGTGTGCTAGGTGATTTAAGGGCTAAGTATAAATGAGTCTAGTGTAAACAGAAGTCCTTTATGAGGGGAGAGTATAAGAGCTAGAACACCCCAGAGCTGTGGGAGTTATGGGCAGGGAGCCATTGTTTTCAGCAGTGAGCCTAAGAAAAGGTTTTACTAAGGAGGGTATAATTTTAGGTGGACTTATATTTAATTACTTAGAAATATGCAGGACATTCAGACTATATAAAGACTATATAAAGAAAGTGACATGACTAAATGCACATGTATTGTAGAGCAGGGGGACACATCCCTCCTGCCAAGCCTAGCTCTCCCCTCCACCACCTAGTGCCGGGATTCTCTCAGGCCAGCCCTCACCACCGACAGTGGAGCTGCTAATCTGATTAAAGGTCCACAACAGTCCTTCTGCCGCAGCAGCAGTGAGGTGGGATGTTCAAGCTCAGCGTCTGTGCTGCAGGCAGTCCTTGATTTCCTGCTCCCACTTGGTAATGAGAAGACCCAGCAGGGTTAGCTCCTGGGGGGCACCTGAGCATCACGTCGATGCACTGTGTTTCTGTTCCTTACCAATGGCTGGTGGCAGTTACAGGTCTTGACTCGGGCTTCACTGCAAGATGGCCTACGTCATGTTCCCTCTACCCTATATGCCTTTACCAAAAGTCTGTGTGAGGGATTCTGGGCCCTCATGTGGCTCGTCGGTACTCTGCTTCCCTTTTGCTTTGATTCCTTGCCATCAAGTCCTTCATCAATGCCTGAAGGAGTAAAACGCCTGGCCGAGCAAGAACAGGGCATTCCCGGGTCCTCGACTACACTATCCTCTAATATTGTTAAAATCCCCACTCACTCTCCATTCTCACCCCAAGCCAATTACCATTATTTTAAATCAACTGATAATTTTCCAGGCAGATGTGAGATGTTGCTGATGGCAAAGATACAAAAAAATTTTTTTTTCAATGACTTTGAAGGTTATTCAGACATACGTAGTAGGCAAAGCTGTCAGCCAGCCAGTCCCTGCTCCTGGGCTTTCTTTACTTCATATCCAGCCCTAATTCTCTTCTGGGACCAAACTCAATATTTGTCTTGAAGTTCAGAAGCTTGGTGCTTCCAGAGTGTTGCTTATAATGCTCAGAGTATACGTTTCTAGATAATTAAGAAACGAAATCACTTACATCGCTCTGTAGGTCATAGGCCTTCCTCGCCTGGATGACATCATTTTGGTCAGGATGACATATCCACTGGTGCAGGTAATTACGGTAATCAATATCACTGACAAGCTCCTGCCCATGCTTGGCGGCCAACACCGACACCATATCAGCAGGTATATTGATCTTGGCCTTTGTTTTATGATAGTCCTCTTTGTACAGTCTGTCATTCTGAATCTGGCCTGCGTGCTCAAACCAAACCAATTTGGGATCATCTCTCATCGTTGGAACACCAACATAATGACCTCTCTGTTTTACATGCTCAGCTTTGTATTTCAGCTGGTAGGAGAAAAACAAAGACTGCATCAGTTTTGACAAGCACTCAAGGGAAAGAGAGGCTTGAAACCTCAGCAGATGCAGGCCTTCGGCATCTGCCTCTCTGAGAAGACATAATAAAAAGCACGAAAATAAATAAGTATAAAGAAATATCAATTTAAAAATAGAAAAACTATATTAGCTTTCTAATTCTGCCTATGTCTTATTTGAAAGTTCAGAGATCTTAAGGGAGTGAGGGAATTGAAGAAAGAGTAAAGCACTCAAAGTATAGCTCTTACAGAAAGCCCACAAAACAGGACAAAACTCCCGAAGCCCACAGGGAGATCTAGAAGGGAACAGGTACTTCAGCCATCCTCAAGCCTGGCCGGGCCTGCTAGCCCCAGGCACACTCCAGCGTGCACTCATACCCGGGTAAATTACCTCGCTCTGAACGTCACTAGAGTGATGGGCGTGAACAAACGGTACTGCGTCTGGAGGCAAGATGTAACCCGTAGCTTTCTGCTTCTCCCAGCCTTCCTTGTAGAGATACTAAAAGACAGAGAGCCACAACAGAGGCTTACACAAAGCAGTCAGGATGGGACAGTGGTCGTGTGCACCCCTGGCCCACAGTTCCACTATGGTCCTCTGCCCCCACACAGAGTACCAGGCATCCGACTAAAACCCCTACCTGGTCCAGTATCCGGGCTGCCTCCTGGGCAGTGTGCAGCAAGGGGGTTTCTGTGAGGGTGTATTTCGATTTGGTATCATTCCAATCTTTCCGGTATTTAATCTGGAAATGAGAGGCAAGAGGCTTGAGTTACTTGATGTTAAGAAAGCACAATGCCGTCCAAGCAAATGTTAGCATCATCCCAAAGATTACAACCCGTATCGCAGACGATGATCGCATGCTGAGCGAACGTAGGTGGGAAGCTTTAGAAATGACATTTCACGACTGGGCAATTTTAGAATGAGAACCATGTACTTACATCATTGAGGATCTCGCCACTTTGTTTTGCAGTCACGTAATCAACTCTGTCATCCACCGGAGTAAAGTTGAGAGTTTCTATTTTTGTGCGGTATTTTTTCTAGGGGAAAGAAAATACCCTTCAGATAGTTGCAGTTTCTGGTTCTGTCTGAGCTGAGAAAGAGGCACTAGATTTAAGGGTCTTTCTCTACTAGAAGTGTAGAGTGCCATATTTGAATAGTACCTTCTTGGCAATTTGGCCTTTTCCTTAGCATTTTATTTTTTAACAACTGAGTTGCCTTCTTATATCTCCCACAGATTTTAAAGTAGCAGGTTTGCTTAGCTACCAATCATGTACTGATTCATTCTGTATATCATGTTACAATCATGCATTCTGTATATCATGTTACAATCATGTACAGATTCATTCTGTATATCATGTTACTCCATACATGTCTTTTAACTGGACAAGCTTCTCCCAAACGTATCACCATTGCTGACAAAAGACGTTTTCCATTTATACAATTCCAAGCATCAGCTGGGTATACTGGATATTATCTTATGGATGTGGTCCCTGATGTGACAGGGACAGCAGAGGATTGTTTTGGGAAAGTGTATGTCCAGCTTAAATGACAGCAGTCGCAAGCAACTGTCCAAATTGCTGATAGGGAGTGAATGAGTTTTGGTTTGTATATTTTAATTCAGCCTCCCAGGAAATGCACTGAATGGCAGGGTAAAATCTTGGAATACCTCACTGAAGATATCCGCGGCATGTTTGGCGTGATTGACAGAAACGGAATCATTTGGCATCCACCCGATCCCACGTAACCATTCCAAGTCCGCCTTGTAGACAGCCTGTGGGAACAAGGCCGAGTGATTTCAGCAACTCTGGGCATAGGATGCTATTTATTCCACCCCTTGGTTTGATGGAGAAACACATAGAAGGATGACCTACTCAAGCAGCCAGGCAGGTAACAAGTAAATTCATTAGGAGGTCAAGTCATATAAAAACTGGGGTATCTATTTTCTATTTGAAGGGGGTTAGCCTCAATTCAGCTCCCGCCATTGTTGCCATGGGTGTAAAGCATGTTCAGAGATTCAGTCTCTGATTTTTTTCTAAAGAACTAAGAGATCTTAGACTTGTACCCCTAATTTCCTGATTTAAAAAACGCAGCAACTTAATTCAAGATTTTTAAACACTGTATTATAAACTAAAAAAGCTAATCTGTGCCTACATTCTTTCCACAGACTGCCAGCATTTTACTTATGATATGAACCTTTGTTGCTACTTAAATGCCATAAATAATATCTTCACAGCAGTTGTCTTTATACCATTAAAATTAACATTTTCACTCACACAACCATTTATTCCTTGATACAGAATCTAGATCTTTCACAGCTTTGCTGATTTTTGACACTGTACTATAAGGTCTAACTAAAACCAAATTCTTAGCTGTATAAAGACAGGAAGTGATGATACAAAAATTTAGGGATATCAACTTTCTGGAAGTCATGGCAAAATTAGAGAAGAGCTCGAACTAAAATGCAGCCCACTCACATCACTTTGCAGTTGGTAGGCTTTCTTGGCCTGAATCACATCATTCTGGTCAGGCATGCAGGTCCACTGGTGTAAGTAATTGCGGTAATCAATGTCGCTGACCAGGGTCTGACAATTTTTAGAATGCACGATGGAAAGCATATCCACAGGGCTTTGGAACTTGGTCTTCCATTTGGCCCAGTGCAGCCGGTACTCTCTTTCATTCTGAATCTTGCCAGCTATGAGGGCCCAGCGGATCTTGTTGTCATCCCTTGCTGTGGGGGTCCCCACATAGTGTCCCTTCTGCTTCTCATGGTCAAGCTTGTATTTATACTGGAGACGGAAAAACATAGCAGATGGATCACAGTATGTACTCCCGATGTACCTAGGATCTTTGCTCAGAAACTGACAAGTCAAACAAGGCCACACTTACGTCACTGGCAATCTCCCTGGAGGCCTTGGCAGCCTGGATGGGGATGGCGTCCAGCCGTACGTCGCAACTCATCTTCATTTCATCCCAGTCCTCACGGTAAATTTTCTGAAGAGGGGATAAAATAGGGTACCATTTTGGATTCAGATGTACTGATAATTTCAAGGGTTCAAGTAGAATTACCATCAAAGCAGTCCAGTTTTGAAGTTCCAGAATCAGTTAAGAAGGGAATAGGTAAAAGAAGAATTCACCACCACACTACAGGAAGATGAAACTGTGTCTGGAGTCCAAAGAGCTGGGCTTGACCAGAGTTCTTTCTAATTTAAATCATGGCTTCTGTGTAGTTGTTCCTGGTTTATATAACAGGGCTTAGTGGCTCTTTGTACGGCTGTATTGCTAATATTGGGCTAAAGTGAAGGTCAGACATTAATAAGGATTACTGGATTGCTTTAATTCAGTAATTGAATTTATTCAACTTTAGAGTTCAACTCAATTTTGTAATCTTCAGAATTGTAAACTTTTTATATTTGTGGGGAGGTTTACCCCAGGATGGTTTCTTAGATCTTATGTGGTTGATGATAAATATTGTTTGGGAATGTTTGATGTTCCTTCTGAAGCACAGTTGGAGGTTAACAGCCCTTTTTTTAAAAAGTAGGCTCCACCACCAGCATGGAGCCTCATGTGGGACTGGAACTCATGATCCTGAGATCAACATGGGACCTGAGATCAAAAGTCAGATGCTTACCCGAATGAATTACCCAGGCGCTTCCACAGTAGCCATTTCTTTAAATGCAGCATGTTTTTATTTCGATAGAGAAGTTAATTAGGGTAGTGACTGAGGTACAGAAAGCTTTTCAATATATGTTCATATTTAAACAGGCACATTCTGTATTGACAATGTCAGACTCAGAAATCACAGTAATTTAAATGTATGATTCAGAAATACCAATCAGTAAGGGAGCCTTAACAGTGCAGAAAGGAGAGATGAATTTCAATTATTAATGGTTTCATGGGCTTTGCATATATGAAATATGAGTGCTCATATAAATTTTGACCTTGCAAGTACAGATAAGTTTTGTATGAATTTTCACTCAAGTTTTTGTATGAATTTTGCTTGGTCCTATTAACAATAGACTTTTTTATACAAAAATCATATTCTCCACATTTCAATGTATTGGAGAATACTTAATGCAAACTTGTTATTATGTTATATAAAATCTTTTATTTTTACTTATTTAGTTTAATTTCATATATTGTGACACTATTTTAAATTATGTAATACATTTTTATTTATGTAGTCAAATATATTTTTTTGTTAAAAAAAAATCTGAGTTTGAGACCAAAATTAATCTACTAACTTTAAGAACATGGGTCAATTCCTCAATCACTTTAAGTTTCAACTTTCCCTTCTGATAAAAACAAAGTAACCTATTACTCATATGATTAGTTTGAAATTAAATGAGTCAAGTTAATGTGAATTGCTTGGTTACCTAGAAAATCGTATACAAGTATCCTGAAAAAGCTGTTTCCCAAATGATAGAAACAATTTTATATAGTGGATTTTATCAAGATTATTATAGTAATGGTAACACCATGTGTAAAAAAAAAAAAAGTACATTTTGGTTAGCATTCAAATAGGACACTTGATTTCTTCTAAAGCACAAGTCATTCTCATGAATGTCTTAATATCTAATATTTAAATGTCTATAGTTTACAACTTTACTTCTGGCATAGCTTCAAATGTTAGTCCTGCTTACATCAAGATATCAACAGTAGGATTCTGGTATTTCCAGCGGAGAAATGTATCATGCAAAAGAGAGGACATGGGACTTTCCCCAATAGTCTGGCCAAAGAGGCCTCTGGATTGAAAAGAAGAGGTTGAGGAGTCTGCTTACGCTGCAGTGAGGAATGGGCTGCCTCTCCCACCAGCCAGCTGGTGATGAGATAGCCCTGCACCGTGCTATTCTTGTCTGAGAAAAATATTATCAGTGCTCCAAATTTTATTTTCTTCCCATCTCTCGGAAAAAAAAAGCCCATTACAACAGAGTTGATGAATGTAGTTTGGCACATGGTGAGGAGTCTTTGCTGGGCAGCTTCCTTCCCTCTCAGAGGTTTGTTATTTTCTGAAAGATGGGAAATTCCAAACCATGGTAAACTAGGTTTACCTGCTCTAAGGCAGTAGCCTTCTCCTAGGTTCATATTTATTCCACACACAAGAAGTCTCCGTGATCCACAGAGACAACACCTTTCTTGAGCTTTCTTAAATTGTGTGACTAACCATAGAATTCTTTCATTTTATCTAATGACTTTTAAGTTCATTCTCTTCCTTTTTCCAGACATAATGATTTATCCTGCAAATAATAATAATTTTGACTTTTAAATCCAGTATTTATCTTTCATTCTTACTCTTCTGTAATTATTTTGGCCTGAGTGAGGAGCTTATTCACTTAGCTTGAAGTTCCAGCAAATATTAAATAATTGTGATGTCAGTGGGCATCTTTGTTTTAGTCCGAGCTTGAGTGAGAAGATTAACTTACTGAGGATGAGCCTGGCCTTTGATTTGAGATTTATTCTTTTAGACACATCAAGATGATATTCATTTATTCTTATTTTACTCGGACTTTATTTTTGGCTACATGCGTCTTTTCAAATCTAGTAAGATGAATGTGTGATTTTTCTTTTTTGTTCTGTAACATTATTAGGTTTCTGAATATGGGACCCTCTTGGCATTCATGGAAGAATCCTAGTTGTCTCCCTATCGTATTTATGCACTAGTGAATTTTATTTGTTAGTATTTTATTTAAGATTTTCCTCATTATTGGTCTACAGTTTTCCTTTGTGGAATTATCTTCGACAAGCTTTAGTAATTGCGATGGCTTTCCTTCTTTCATTAGGCTCTATGCTAGTCTGATTATTTCGTGAAGTTAAGGAAGAATTCTCCTATGAAATCATCTGGATGACCCTGACATCTGAGAGTAGGAAGGAGAGTCTGTAATAATTTTTAATGTCTTGCTATATGTTTTTAATTTCTTGCTTAATTTGCTTGCTTAATTGCTTAATTTCTTGCTGTATATTTTTCTGGGGTCATTTTGGTAATTTATGATTTCCTAGAAAATTCCCTCTAGATCCTGGTATTAAGATTAATTTGTACAAAGTTTTTTGTTTTTGTTTTATAAAGTTTTTTCATTAAAAAAAATATTTTATTTATTTATTTGACAGAGAGAGATAGTGAGAGAGGAAATGCAAGCAGGGGGAGTGGGAGAGGCAGAAGCAGGCCTCCCACCAAGCAGGAAGCCAGACGCAGGGCTCAATCCCAGGACCCTGGGATCATGACCTCAGCTGAAGGCAGACACTTAACGACTGATTGAGCCATGCAGGCGCCCCTAATTTCTATAAAGTTTTGCAAAGAATTCTGATCATGATTTTTTGTCGTCTGTCATTATGCCCCTTTCTTGTTCATGTGTCTGTTTATCTATGTCTCTTTCAACTTTCTCATCCTTATTCCCTCTCCCTTTTCTCATGTTGACATTGGCTCACCAGTAACTGGCCTTTCTGGGTGACTCTGAGCCAGGGATCTGCTCCTCTCCTCACTTCTGGTCAAAGGGTTGATGGTGACACATCTTCCCTGGCCCCACCCAGTCAATCCTTCCTCTCTTGCCTATGAAGAGTTTCCTAGGGGTATCATAGCACCAACCGGGTGACTTTCCAAACAGGAAGGGGGTCTGTTGAGGTACTTACATTGCTCACATTAAGAGCATTAGCTCTAGCGAGATTAATTTCAGGTGTATCTGGCATTATGTGGATGGAAGTTTTATCCTTGTCCCAAACTTCTCTGTACTTTGGCTATGGAAAAAAACAAACAAACAAACAAAACCCACAATAACAAAATTACTTTGTAGTTTGTAATGCTGCTAGTTCCAGTGCACAACTTTCAACTTTTCTGATCCAAAATTTTTTCATATTAAGAAAAAAAAACATAAAAGGTTTTCACATAAGTTGCTCAAATGTAGTACGAAATTGGTATTAATATCTTTTTCATTTCAAATTCATAAATAATAAGAACACAATTCCATCAACATTACATATTAAAATCTTTGCTTTCATCAACATTCTTCTCCTACAAATAGCTTGCCAGGTTAATTATTTATCAGTCACTTATAAGCATGAGTTAGTTTTAACATATGGGGACAAGGGGACTTACAATACTAATGTTTTCAGCATTCGACTTAGCAAGGACAACTTCAGGTGTGTCGACAACACTTGTGTACTTGAGGCTCACTACAGGTGTACGGTAGACACTGTCTCGTAGGATCTTCTGGGCATTTTGGACCCTCAGCAATTCAGGAGACCCTTCGGGCATCCAGCCAATGCCACGAAGCCACTCCAGGTCAGCCTTATAGATGGCCTGGGAAGCAAAACAAAGCAAGGTAGAAGTGGGTTTTGTTGTTTGTTTGTTTTTAGTAAAGTAAGAAAGCAGTTTTATGTTCTATTTTATGTCTCACAAACAGTAATTAAAATTGAGCAATGACCTCACAAACACAATTCCTCATATGCACAGCAGTGTTCCAGTCTGCTTTGTTTTCTGTGGCAGGGGCACCTGTGCACACCGTAAAAAGCAGAAATGATGCAGAAGGCGCTCTCTCTGTGGGATGCTTGAATCTCTCTGTGGGATTCTGAATACTTTAGTAACATACTGGCTCAGGTGGACTTTTAAAGCAATAATAAATGACTGAAAGAAGGCATTCATTCTACACGAGAAATAAATATCCTGATGGAACCCATGATTTCCAACAAAACGAACAGGCAGAAAATATGAATAAGTCTAAAAATACATTAGGTAAACGAATGTAACACCACATTGTGAAGAATACCCTGTTAAGGAAACTAGTGAGTTTGGATCATGCTGCTGGCCTTTGACATTAATTTCAAGGAAGTAGTCCTGTCATTCTTCCATTGAGGGACCCTGTGAATCCTCATGTTTATGAAACTACAAACACTGCACACATTAAGGGATCTGTAGAAAAATTCTGGCAGCACCAATAACAGTAAAAAAGAAAACTTTCTCAATAGCAGTAAGACAGGCAATCAGTAAACCTGAAAGGGTTTATGTAGGGAGAGTTGTATTTTTCCAAGTCCTAGAAGGAAGGACCAGGGAAAACTGTGGAACGCTTTCTTCCTGGACAACAGCTCACTACTCAGACCCCTCGGTGGGCACTCTCTGCACAAGCCAGCGACTTACATCACTCTGCAGGTCATAGGCTTTCCTGGCTTGGATCACATCATTCTGGTCGGGAAAGCAAGACCAGTGGTGCAGGTACTGGCGATAGTCCACATCACTTGCTAATGCCTGGCCTTCTTTGGCAGCGTTGATGGACACCATGTCCACTGGGATGGAGATGTTGGCCTTGTGGTCATTGTAGGCCTTTTTGTATAGCCTGTCATTTTGCATCTTTAACACATTTGCCGCCCAAACCAGTTTAGGATCTTCCTTGGCATTGCGACATCCGATATAATGGCCTTTCTGTTTCTCGTAAGCAGTCTTGTACAGATACTGGTATATGTGAACAGAAGAAAGAAGAGTCATTTTTTTCAAACTCACTTTGTCTAAATAGCCTGCTCCAAATAACTCCATCTCCCTTAGATTAGCTTCTCTTGGTTACTGTTTTTCTTAAATCCATACTATATTTTTTATGATTCTTAATACATTGGCTTGCCTTCTATGTCCATATGCATGAAGACAGTGTGAGCACTTCTAAGGCAAGTCCTGTGCTTTGGGATTATCCCCAGTATAGGCTTAACTAGTGTTTCCCAAACTTCAGTCACTGTCTACCACCTTCATGCTTTAGGTTATCTACTAGATTCTTTGTTTAAATAAATTTTAGAGTGTAAACTTAGAAAGATTTTTACTTTAAAATGTATAATCCTATTTAAATGGAAAAAAATCAGTATTTTTCCATCACACATAAATACAAATGTATAGTCTTTAAAAATTGCTTGTCCATCAACTATATATAGTTATGGCAGGAACAATTTATGTATGCTGTACTTTAAGAAACAACAGAACTCTTTGTACCCACTGCGTTTTTATAAGTGCTTGTAGAATACGTGATCATGAGAAGATACCGAAAAAAAAAATAAAAATCTGTGCTGAGATGAGAACAGCTGAACCCAGTGCTGATTCAAAAGGGTCATCAAACTGTTGTCAAAGTTATTCTTGAATCTGAGATTTCAAAACAAGACACTAATCCCGACGCTCTCCATTCTACTTAAGTGTATTACTGGGGAATTAAGTTAAAGATTAGAAAAGTATTAACTTCCATGGGTCGTCTATTAGTTAGTGCTCGTTAAGGCTGGGAAAGGAGGAGCTCTCACATCACTGGCGATATCCCTGGAAGCCCGGGCGTGCTGAATTGGTATGGCATCTTCCCGCAGGTCATAACCAGTCATCTTGACATCTTCCCAAGCTTGCTTATATTGTTTCTGCCAAGAGAGGTTGCAATGCCACAGTTAATCTGAAGAGGGAGCCACTGAGTCAGCATTACTGACGGTTTTAAGGAAATCTCTTAAGATACATTGAAAATTAGCCTCCTCTTAAGATTTATAAATAGGCTGGTTTCATATTGAAATTAAGTTTCAGTAAAGTTTTAATGAAATTTAATAAAGTTCTTTTTTTTTTCAAGAGAGAAATTAGGAGACAATAAAGCATGTGAAAATGAGAAAAATATATCTCGTTTGGCTTTAAAAGGAAAAAAATCACTGATGGGCCACTAAAAAGAGAACCCAATACTACTATACTTGCATATATATGTTTTTATGTTGTGTTTTTTGTGAAACCAGTGGATTTTTCCTTCCCACAAAGATAGGGACACACATACCTATTTACATACACACATGCATAACATGTGTGCCTATGCACGTGTGTGTGTGCACATGGCACTTAGCATTAGTTTAAAGACTAGGGGAAAAAAAGGAATGGTAGGGAAAAGCCTTTGGCTAAATTCCCTCTGGAGTATATCAACTTTAGTTTCAGTTAGGCAAAAAAATACTGTGTAAAGCAAGTGGATGTGTAGTTCCTTACATCACTGATCTGTATGGCATTGATCTTGGACTGCAGCATCACTGGAGTGTCAGCTGGCACATTCACATTCGCCTTCTCTCTTTCCCAGGCATCACGATATAATGGCTGGTAATAAGGGGGGGGGGGGAAAGGATGGCTGATAAGTAAATAAGTCAACTACTACATGAATAAAATTATGGGTACAACTAAAGGTTCTCTTTGGATATTCTCAGACACAAATGTAGATCATTTTGTTTTCATTTGTGCAGATTTTTTTTGTTTTTCTGTTGAGTAGGCGCCATGCCCAGTGTGGAGCCCAACACAGGGCTTGAACTCATGACCCCAAGGTCAAGATCTGTGCTGAGATCAAAAGTCAGATGCTCACCAGACTGAGCCACCCAGGCACCCCTTCGTTTGTGTTTTTCCTTAAAAGATGCCAATAGTGACATCAACAAGAAGAATATATTGATATGTGATAAAATATAAATGGAAAATGAGTCACAAATATTGTAGTAAAATGATCCTTTTTCATTAAGTCACTAGTAACTCTCTGGCAGGTAAACCCACATCTCAGGTAACTACAATAATTCACATCACTAATCGAGTCCTGGCTTTCTTGGTCCAAATAACTATCATAATATCTAATACTGGGGCCACCCCTAGACATTTCAACTTACCTCATGATTGAAAAGCAATAAAAAGGTGGCAGTTTTGTGATCATGGTATTAACTGGTGGACTTGCATGATAAGCAAGACCTCAAAATATATTCAAAGTGTGTATCAGAGTCTGTGGAATATAAAGAGCCTACCACATATATGGTGACCAAAGAGTCATCCAAGTAAATGAAATGTGAATTAGTACTTGATTGAGTATATGAAATTCTATCTGGATACACAAATGTTCAAAGTTCTAATGCTGGTATCAGCAGTTTAAAGTCCACAGTCAAAATTCTTATGGAAACTTCTTCAATATGTCCAAACATATCATCAACCCAGCTTACCTCACTGATCTGTACAGCATTGATCTTTGCCCGGATGACTTCAGGGGTATCGACAATGCTGGTGAATTTGAAGTCCTCAGGTTTTATACGATACAACCTCTCATTCAGGAGATTCTGGGCATTCTTCACTCTCATCACTTCCACAGAACCCTCTGGCAACCATCCTATACCCTTCAACCATTCCAGGTCTGACTTGTACACGTTCTGCATGAAGGAAAGGACCACAGAGTACCCAAGAGTCAAATCTGTGAGAGCACAATGCCAGCAGACCACACACTCCCTCTATTCAAATCAGCTGGGTGGCCAAACCCATGAAATAGAAGAATCAACATTAAATATTAATGTTTGGGTATTACATCCCTGGGAGAAGTTCATAATATCCTACAGGAATTGGAGCAGTGCTGACAAGGGTCACTTGTGGGATGACAGATAGCAATGGCACATAATTTTGTTTTTATACAAGGTTAAGCTTCTGTGCTCGCCATTTGAAATCTGCCCTTTTTTACACTACTGAGAATAATATCTGTAAGAATTTGGGAAAATAATGTCTTTAGATATATGTACAATGAGGAAAAGATATATACTTTTATCTGTATATACCCCTCTATATAAAAACACAAACATATACATATACATTTTTCCTACATGTGCCAGATAAATTTGAAATCCAACATTTCCTTATGCTCACATTAGCTTCAGAAATTTAGCTATCCAATCAGGCAAATGTAATGGGTTTAAACAACTGGAACTAAAATTTTATATCTAATTACATAGACTAGGAGAGTGATTTTTTTTTTTTTTTTTGTCTTCATGAAAAAGGCCTAGCCACATGAGAAGGAATCCTTGGTAAGACAGAAAATGTTCCACAATTATTCTACTACGATGAAATGTACAGATTATGTTAGGTTCTATTAAGATTACCACTTAAATTTTGTCCCTAGAGAATACACTACGATGATATACAGATACATCTCCCCAAGAGCCTGGTGATGATATACGTACATCGCTCTGCAGTTCGTAGGCCTTCTTAGCCTGGATCACATCATTCTGATCTGGCAAACATGTCCACTGGTGCAGATAATTGCGATAATCAACATCGCTAACCAGGACCTGACATTTCTTGGCCTGAACAATCGACATCATGTCCAATGGCGTATTGTGAATTCCTTTAGACTTCTCATAAGCTTTCTTGTATTCTCTGTCACTCTGGATCTTGGCAGCATGTATAGACCATACCAGTTTGGGGTCATCTTGCAGGGTGCGGAAACCCACATGGTGGCCCAGTTGCTTACGGTAACCTTCTTTGTATTTGTACTAAGGTTGTGAAGAATCAGATAAAAAGACATATGAAAATAACATAGTAAAAGGACTTTTTATTGTTTTCAGAATATTCTTCTCACTTTAATAAAAATTTATTTCAACACTGGCAGTCATTACATAATTCAGTTCACTTTAAGGAAAATGGATAGGGCCATTTTAGGTAGTTTGATAGAGAACTTGAGTAAAGCAGGAGGAAATAGTATGGTACCTTGATAGGTAGTTTGATAGAGAGCATGAGTAAATCAGGAGGGAAATAGTATGGTGAATAAGAGTAATTACAAAAAAAATCATAGTTGACATTTACTGAGCAATTACTATATGCCAGACACTATTATGAGTGCTTCAAATGTTTTAGGTTGATTCATATGAGATCGCTTAAATTTTTAGTTAAAAATAGTTGCATAGCAGCAAGTACAATCTCATTTAATCTTCACAACATCTCTGTGAAGTACATACTATTATTATCACATATTTCAGATGTGGAAAATAAGACACAGTGGGTGTAATCATGGTCTCCAAAGTTGCCTAGAAAGTGGAATATTAAGTCAGATGGTCCCCCAAGAGTACTAACAATCTCTCAGACAGGAAAAGGCCATTTGTGTGGTTTTAGAGACAGATTTAAAAAAAGGTGTGTATTTCACAGGAATGGAAAGCAATGTTGCTGGTTTGAATCAGATGACAACAAAAGGCCTGGGGACAAGAGTTTCTATCTTGCCCACACCTGTCATAAGTATCTTAGTACTAGAGTAAGATAGTGTCTATTTCTTTTCTATATTTGGATAACACAGAATAGTTAGGACAAAAGAGGGGGAGAGAGAGCTGGGAATAAGGCAGATACTATAGATTGGCTATTGTTTTTAGAGATAAATATGATAAATAAAAGGGAAGAAACAGGTGGATACAGGACATAAAAAATAGAGGAAAACCCAGAGAAGGGGAACAGGGTTGCTTAAAGATTTGGAGCTGGAGGTGGGAGGTAGGGAGCTTGGTAGAACAATTATTTTGACTAAGTTTTTAAGTTGCTATTTAATGAACTTCAAAAGGTTACTGAGAGCATTACACATAAGCCTCCAGTATAAAATCTTATATATGTAATGTGATTTCAGTCTTAAGTCTCATATGAAACTTTCAAATATGATCTACATTTATGAAGAATACCATAAATAATTGAGGGATAAAATGACAATGGTCACAATCAAATATATTGATTCCTGAATTTTCCCAAGAATTTTGCATAGATTCTTCATGTTTTCTTACTTCTACTTAGAAATGACTTAGAAATCATTTATACATATACCTCATCTATACTAACCTTAATGGGCTTCATTCCATTTTAATGTATTTAAAAAGAGAAAGTTCATAGTGCAAAACAAAATGAAATTTTTTACATAGATTTTTAAAACCCCCCAATTTAAAAAAAATACTACATTTGTTGTAAGAAGAGAAAAAACACAAGGAAATAGAGGCTGTACCTCACTGGCAATTTCTCTGGAGGCTTTGGCTTGTTTGATTTCAATAGCATCTGCTCTTAAGTCATAGCCCTTCTGCTTGGTCTCATTCCAGTCTTTTTGGTAAAGTTTCTATTGAAGGAAAACACAGGTTTACAAAACTTGAAAATAAGTCAATATACTCAAAGTACTAAAAAAATGAATCATATGACTTGATCTAAATGAAGACAGCATAAGGAAAAACAGTGATTTCTGAGTTCTTCTTCTGGTTGTTGGCTATCTCCTTTATGTAATGCAGGATACTTCTGACCAAAGTTTTAAAGTTAAACTTGTAGATCTACTAAATGTTTGAATATTTGTCTTCATCACAATATGGTACACATCTGAAAATACCCCACCACATAACACATGGAAACTAAGAATCAACTGTGAAGCTAGAAAACCTTCATCAAGATACCATGAAAGGTCCAGTGAGATTTAATTTTTCCTAATGTTGTCTTCTGACTTTTCAAGGGTCCCTGCTAAAGGGAAGTGACATAGATATTTATATGTACCTTACTCTTTGGATAGGATTTAAAACTGTCCTTTTGCTTTTCTAATGGCTTGAAATGTCAAACAAGACACTTCTGGATCAATCAAAAATCTATAAAGATAGAAGAGACCATTACATCATAATCCCTCAAGAGAAATTTAACTAGGGATTCCATTATTCTCAATTCATATATGATGAAAGAGTTGTGGACACTGGATATAGAACAATGCTTTCAAGACTGAAGGGAGGACCCCAGTAAGATTCAGACATCCCAATTCTTTGCAGTCCTGGGACTCAGCCATGAATCTAAACTAATGTTTAAAGGAGAGAATTTCCATTCATACTGCATCGGGAATGGGAGCTAAGGAGAAAACGTGTAGCACCAATAGCTGTACAAATCTCTAAGATAGGTAATTTGTCATTATACCACCCCCGGGCTGACATGTATTGTCCTATAAAGGCATTTACACTTCATATTTATGCTACTTACATTGCTGATTTGCATGGCATTTATTTGGGCCTGCAGCATGATTGGCGTGTCAGAAGGAATGGTGATATTGGTTTTATCTTTATTCCATGCATCTTGATATAGTTTCTGTGAAAAGAAGGGAAATACTACATTAATAGTGGCTATCTGAAACATTAAGCCTCAGAAACTAACCTGGAGAAATTCTTTTAATGTTTGTGATGGTTAACTATGTGTTAAGGCCACAGCACCCAAATATTTAGTCAGATGTCATTATAGATGTCTCTGTGAAGATAGTTTTCTGATGAGATAGACAAGGTTATCAGCAGACTTTGGTAAAGCACAGTACCCTTTGTAGTGTGGTGGGCCTTGTCCAGTCAGCTGAAAGCCTTCAGAGAAAAAAGTCTGACCTCCGCAGAGCAAGAAGGAACTTGGCCAGCAGACTGTCTTTGTTGTTGAGCTATGACTCTTCCTTAGGTTTCTAGCCTATTCCGCAGCCTATAGATGCACCAGCCTCCATAATCATATGGCCCAATTCCATAAAATAAATCTCTTTTGTGTGTGTGTGTAGACACACATACAGTCTATAGACCTATGTACATCTCTCATATACATATATATACATATATGCATAGTACACACATACACACACACCCCCCGACCCACACACCCCTGTATCTATATATACCTATATCGCCTGTTGGCTTTATTTCTCTGGAGCACCCTGACCAATACGTTATACCATTTAAAATGCAGCACTATGCTACGGGTTTTAGAATTTAATAGGAGTTAAAGAAGTATTTGTTCAACTTTGCCTGGGCCTATACCAAGCTAGCCAACAGATTCTTAGAGTTGCTCCCGTCACTCTAAATCTTCCAAAAGGCGCTGCCCACGTGCTCGGTTTGGGTGACGTCATCTGAGAACAGAGTCCCACAGAAGGCACGGCTGGTGATAGGATGGTTCTCACCTCACTTATTTGCAGAGAGTTGGTTTTTGCCAGGACAACATCCGGCGTGTCAACAATGGACGTGAACTTCAAGGCTTCTGGCCTCGTTCTATAAAGTCTTTCATTTACCAGGTCTTGGGCATTCTTCACCCTGTTCATTTCTACAGAGTCCTCCGGCATCCAGCCAATGCCACGCAGCCACTCCAGGTCTGCCTTATACACGCTCTACAAAGGTTTGAGACAAATAATGTTCCCTGGTTAGACACACCACCTCATAATTGAAAAGTAAAGTCTGTGGGAGTGAGGGACTGATAAGCACAGGACATGGTGCTTCCCAAAAAGTAGGAGTTGAGATTTTATAGGACTCAGGGGTTTTAGTTTTGATGACAGAGTCATCTGTAAAAGCATACTTACATGTACTAGCTGTGAAGGGTGCTAAAATGGTATAATGCTGAATTTCATAATTATTTGACATTTCCAAAAAAGTTATAGAACTGAAAGCATTTTTAAAGGAAATTTTGTTGAATCTCATTCCATTTTATTCCTACAGTAATTGACTGTAGGAAACTCTGTTTAGTGTATTGGCTGTAGTACAGTAGCGGCAGATACTTTAAAAATACTGATAATTAATGTACGTCTGCAATCTATTTTCCCTGCCAGAAAGTACAGATGAAAGGAAGAAAACAGTCTGGCATCTAGGCCAGGGGATACAAGACATGGCCTGAGTGAGGTTCTTCATCTATATTCTTGGATTCCCAGGACATAACCCCTAAGTATGGATTATGTATTAAACAACAGGAGTGGTGCCCTCCTAGGGGTGTGCAGTGCACACAATCCATGAGTCTATCCACAGAAGGGTCCACAGAGGCACTGTCTGGACAACTAATCAACCTACATCCTCTTACTCCATCTTCCCCAAAGTCTGTGTTACGTACGTCACTCTGCAGTTCATAGGCCTTCTTTGCTTGGATGATGTCGTTCTGATCAGGTAAGCACGTCCAGTGATGCAGGTAATTTCGATAATCAACGTCACTGACCAAAGTCTGAGACTGCTTGGCCATCACAATGCCTAACATGTCCACTGGGCTACTGAATTTGGTCTTCCACTTCTGGAATTCCTTCTTGTATTCCCTTTCGCTCTGAATCTTCCCTGCATGTATGGCACACATAATCTTGGGGTCATCTTCAATGCTCTGTGCTCCAATGTGGTGGCCTTTCTGTCTCTCATATGCTTCTTTGTATTTGTACTAAAATGAGAGAAATATAGGTTTAAAACCCAATTTTAAGAGGGTTTTTAGAAACCCAACTTTAAGAGGCATACGCATGCTGACAACTACAGAAAACATGAATACCCACAAGCAAATGGGTAAGAATTTCATATGGCAAACATTTTGGCATCTCTGCATAATTTTAAACTCTTTTACACTTTTGTAAGCATAACTGTAGTATATTCATATATCTTCACTGGTGTAGCCCTTAGCTACAATTCCAAACTGTGCTATTCTTTTCTGTGACAACAAAGGGACAAAGTCTTAGAAAGTAGGAAGCAGGAGTGGGGGACACACGTGGAAACAACTGAGAAATGTGTCCCACTAGCCTCACAGAGACCATTCAACCATGTGACACCGAAGAGGGCTGGATGGAGAGTACTTACGTCACTGGCGATGTCCCGTGAGGCCTTGGCACTTTTGATGGGAATGGCATCAGCCCTCAGATCATAGTCCTTCATCTTGGATTCATCCCATCCCTTGGTGTAAAGTTTCTAGGCGGAGGGTAATACACAACAGAAAAATAAAAGTGTTTTGGAAAAGTTAATAGGCCAATTCCAGACAAGAAATTGTAAGGTGGAAAAAGTATTTTAATGAATCCTAGAAAGCCTCAAAAGACCATTGGGAAACCTCTTACTTGGCTGATATTGGCAGAATTGCTCTTGGCCAGCAGGATTTCGGGGGTGTCCGGCATCACATGGATGGAGGTTTTGTCAGCATTCCAGGCTTCTGTGTATAAATGCTATGGAGGAAGTGAAGTAAGCCTTTCATTAGAGCCCATACAAGACAATTATTTTCAAATTTAACACATTTTACTGTGTAAAAGTCTTTCAAGGCTATTTAGAGGTGAGGGAAGCAAAAGGGTACTGGGAAAAGAGAAACATGATAGTACTTAAATATTTAAACTGCCATAATGTAGCTTCATAGCTAATATGAAGTGATAGAATGGTCTCGATTATGAATTCTTTTCTTCCAGTGACTCTCAAGCTTACTCATAGACCCTCCAAGGATGGAACATGGCTATAGAATTATGATATAGTAGAAATCCCTAGACCTCAGAGTTAACCCCATATTCAAACCCAACCTCACTATGCTCAAGCTGTGTAATCTTGAGAAAGGTACATAATACCTTATATCCCTCATTTCTAAGAGAGAGATAATCATGTTTTTACTGAGTGTTCTTTGAACATTAACCATAACATAAGTAAAATGCCTGAGTCACAGTAGGCACTCAGTAGATTCTATGGTGTTTCTTATTATTACTGTGGTTGCTGTGATAGTTATGGTATAAAAAAAAGGATTTTCTAGAGTTTTAGTAATTTAGGCTTTGGAGTTTGGTATCTGAGAGTCAACTTCCTATTCTGCACTGAGCATAATCTCACTACCTCACTACCCAAGTATCTGGCAGATGTCCCAGCAGGTGTGGAAGAATTCTAGTTAAGTTCAATTCAATCTAAAATGTGCATATTAAGGACTTATCCATTAGATAAGAATAGCCCTGTATCAATAAACAGATTGCTAGAACTCTGGAAAAGTGAATTGATTATCTATCTTGTGTAATGATACTAAAAGCAACAGGAGCAGCTCCCTTCCTGAAGTAGATTTCCATAAACGAATATGAAAGAGGAAACCAAGCAACTAGTTTGAGTTGTTTGCCAGCACTGCTATAAGCACTGTGTTTCCCAGCTTCAGAACAAAATGCTAGATGGTTATACATTTCTTACAAGGTGCATAAAGAGAAGTCAAGGGTGGGAGTGTGCTCTGCCGAGGAGAATGTACAGGGAAAACCAATGGATGGGTGGATGTCCCCATATCACTGCTCAGAAGAGTATGTGCATTATTCCACAGACCTTATCCCAGGCTATGCTTCCTCATGCACACGACTAGGGCATACAATATTGAGAAGCACATGCAGGACCAACAGAAAATCAAACAGATGCGCTGCTGAAGATTGGAGAGAAAATCAGGCCCATCATATCTCCTTTCTCTGGAAAGGCTTGTGGGCATTTCTCACTTTATGAGCCTAGGGCATGGAAAGTGTGACTCAGGAAATGGAAGGAGGTAGATACTCGCCTTGCTCATCGTCAGGGCATTATTCTTTGCCAGGACAATCTCCGGGGTGTCTGTGATGCATGTGAATTTGAGCTGGTCTGCGGGCTGGCGGTACTTCCTTTCACTCAGGATTTCTCCAGCTCTCTTCACCTTCTCGATCTCTACTGAGCCAATGGGCACCCATCCAATGCCTCTCAGCCACTCGAGATCAGCCTTGTAAATAGCCTGGAGACGAAATAATGTCAAATATCACCTTGACAGCCTGGTGTCTGATCTTGATTTAGCACAGAAAGACAATGTATAACACTGAATCTCACTTGTGTGAATTTCTGGGAAGACCCACAAAACTGACTTTACTTTGGTGAAGAGTGGCTAGCTAGCCAAACACTTTGTCCCTGAAGGTAGCCAGTGTTTATTGGTTTAAGACAAAATCTGTGCTCATTTTGGCAGCACATACACTAAGGACTTGTAACATCTAATAATATGCAATCCATTTCATTGATGTAAAACCATTTTAAGGAAATTAGTGACTGCCACCTGATAAAAAGCATTCTCTGATTTGATTGCCTATTCCTCCTTGTGTGGGAATAATATTCTGTCAGAATACTGCTTGTTCCTATCCCATGGGGCAGTGGTCTTCACAACTAGCCATACGTCATAAAGATGAATGCTACCAGCTGACCACATATTGAATTCATGTGTTTTCTGGGGATGACAAAAATGGTATCTTTTTTCATGTGATTCTATATACATGCTTCTAAACCAGAGAGTACATGTATTTTTACTCTTATTTATCTTACCCCCAATCCCCTTCCTTGTGTTATAATTCAAGTAAAAAAATATTTTATTCTCTTCTTCATTTTTCTTTGAATTTAAATATTTGGCTAAAGGAGAACTTTTCTGATAAATAAAGGTAATAGTTCTTTTTGTTTGTATGTTTTTTGGAGAAAACTTTACAATGTCACTATGTTTATCACTCTTTCAAAAGTGGCTGTTTGTCAGACCTTGATCAAAAAAACAAAGAGCTACTATACCAATGAGGTAGCATTTGAGTTCCAAGGACAATCTACCAGCTGACAACAAAAGTGCCTCACATATTTCTAAAGAGCTGTTTTCAGCTTCTTAGAAAAATTGTCTCAATATGTATAGTTCATTCTTAAACTTCCTTGCACAAGTAATAGATATTTCTTTTAACTGAAGCAGTCAGAAAAATAATGCAATCAATTCATTTGGAAAATTAGGGTATGTTAAACCAACAATTCTGAACCTGACATCAATGAACTTGAATGGAAAAACATGATATCTTTATTTTTATTAACCTCTAATTGAAATAGAACCTTTCTTTCAATTTAAGTAGAGGTTACAGATCATAGTAGCATTAGCACTATGTGAGACTTTGTCAGCAATAAAAAAATCACAAATATTTTCATGTCCTATTACAGTTGTTGCAGGCATCCTGAAATATTTATGCTCATTACTTCTTTGAAATTAAATTAGTTATTGCACCCAGTGCTAGATCTTTTATTTAGTGTGTTAAGAAGTGTGCATATTACATCATAGATTCAGTTCAATATCTTCATAACCATATTTCGATATGATCAATTTCTTCTGAAACATATATACTGCATTGTACGCATTTCATGACATTGTCTTGAGAAGCTGTCCCTGGTCTCACAGGATTGCCAAAAGATTCCATGGTACAAAAAAGTTAGAATCACTTTAAAAAATCTTTTAAACATATGCTGATGTGGTCAGCACCAAGGAGGTTATCTGTCACATGGACCCTCTCTATCCCCAAAGCAAAAAAGGCACTTCACCTAATAAGACCTCCTTCTCCTCTTCCTAAGGGAAGGTGACCTTGTCTGAAACAATCCTCTCCTTTCTTTTGCCAATAACTTCCTTGTTCTACCCTCCTTCCTATAAAAACCTTCTGTATTTTTACAACTCTTTGGAGTTACCCTCTACTTGCTTGGTGGATTGCTGCCCCATCCATGAACTCCTTAATAAAGCCATTTAAATCTTCAAATGAACATAACAGAAATAAACACATGCTGATAAATATCAGACCCACTCACATCACTCTGAAGGTCATATGCCTTCCGGGCCTGAATGACGTCATTCTGATCAGGCAGACACATCCATTCGTGTAGGGGATGTCTATAGTCTACGTCACTGACTAAGGTCTGACACTTCTTGGCCAGCACCAACCCCAGCATGTCCACTGGGCTGCTGAACTTGGTCTTCCACTTCTCAAAGTCCTTCTTGTACTCCCTGTCACTCTGGATCTTGGCCACATGAATCGACCACATTATCTTGGGGTCATCCTCAACATTCCGGGCCCCAATATGGTGGCCGAGCTGTTTGCGGTAGCCTTCCTTGTACTTGTACTGAAAAAAGAAAAGGGATATGAGTCTAATGTTAAGAGCATCTCATTTATACTACACTTTATAATTTCATACACACATTTCTTCTTTGTATTTTTCTTTTCCTAGTGTGAAAGAGAAAGGTTAATATTATCAACCCCATTTTACAAAGTAGAAACCTAAAGCCTAAAAGGGTTTTAGGTGATTTGTTCAAGATGATATCATAAGTTCTTAATATTATACTAGTTCTTAATATTTTTCCTTTCTATTAAACTGCACTACTTCTATTATATGTGATTACATAACAAAGAAAGATAAAACATCTTGTACAGTCTAAAAGAATGTCTACTTGGGGCGCCTGGGTGGCTCATTAAGCCTCTGCCTTCGGCTCAGTTCATGGTTTCAGGGTCCTGGGATCGAGCTCTGCATCGGGCTCTCTGCTCAGCAAGGAGCCTGCTTCCCCCTTTTCTCTCCCTGCCACTCTGCCTACTTGTGATCTCTGTCAAATAATAAATAAAATCTTTAAAAATAAATAAATAAAAGAACATCTACTTAAAGGATGTGACTTTTTTTTTTCTAAAAATGTGTTGTTAAGGATATTTTAGAATATATCTCTTATCATTAGAATTTATACTGAATGCCCTGAACAAAAGAATGGGCTACATTTAGATAGTCTCACCATAAAATATCTCACTTATTAGCCTGTCATGTCATTGAACTTTTACCAAGACAGAGTCATGCCTTGGTTTAATATTCTATACTTTTAAAATTTAAGAATAACATGACCCATTTTACTGTGAGATGATCATTGTGTGGGCTTCTCTAGAAAACATTTTGATTATAGAAGGAATTAGGCAGAAGTCTACAGCACAGGGTACTTCCAGGAGAAAGGTTGGATTTGGGTTCTAAGAAGCTCTGGTACAAAATGAGACATTAGACACCTTCAAGAGATGTTTTTCATGAGAAGGGAAGGGATACAGAGAAGAGACAAGTGGGTGCTGAGAAAAAGCTTCGGTTACTTCTCAGTTTGTCCATAGAACCAGTTAGGGGCATCTTGGTAGGAGAACCTCATCAAAAGTTACAAAGAATGAAACAAAACTCTAAAACACATCCATCATCGAGTCTTCCTTTAATGCCAGAATAAATGGATAGAAGTAGTGGGGTAGAATTCACATTTTTATTGGCTGACTTAGATGTGCTTTCAATGTTTTTACAATTGCTGTTCAACTTCTGAGATTCAAAAATATGAACCCGTTTTTAATGTGTATAAAACACTCATTTTTAAAGACTATACCTCTATGACCCTGACTGATTAACAGGGATAATGGACACAGTATCTTGTGGTTTTGTCTTTAATTGCAACGTTGTATATGGGGGAATCACTACATGAAACTGAGACTTGTGGAGATAACCAAAATTCTGGCAAGAAAAATGACAAAAGCTGCCATTTGGGAACATCTTTGAGTAAGAAATGCCTCTTCCAAAAACATCAACTTACATCGCTAGCAATATCTCTTGAAGCCTTGGCTGCCTGAATTGGGATGGCGTCCAAACGTAAGTCATAGCCTTCCTTCTTGGACTCTTCCAAAGCAAGTTTATAGAGTTTCTGTAGAAAAGAGAGTCATTAATCATTACTCTTTTCATAAAAAATAAAGCTGTTTATTATTAAATTTTCCCTGTCCTCATTTAAACTGTAGAAAGAAATCCACAAAATCAAGTATGAGGATGGGTTTCTACAAAACTGCTTCATAGGTGCTTAAGGCCTTTAAAGCACATGTTCGAAACTTCGGGATTTTATTGATTGCTAAATTTTAAAAAATATATGGATCAGCATGTGGTTGCCAAAATTTCATTTTGCGAAATAAGCACATGTTAAAAAAAATAATAACTACTATCACCATTATTATATAAAAGAAAGGCCATCTTGGGGCACCTGGGTGGCTCACTGGGTTAAAGCCTCTGCCTTCAGCTAAGGTCATGATCCCAGGGTCCTGGGATTGAGCCCCACATCAGGCTCTCTGCCTGCCTCTCTGCCTACTTGTGATCTCTGTCTGTCAAATAAATAAATAAAATCTTAAAAAAAAAAAAAGGCCATCTTTTTTTAGTACAGAATAAGATAGAATAGTACAGAAAAGGATAGAATAAGGACATTATTTTCAAATTAAATATATTTGGATTTAAGAAAAACTCCAAGTATTGTATTTATTTTTTCTCATTTTGCTATGGACTATCACCACAGACCACAGTCAATCTGTACAGTAGGCTTTCAGAATAACTGCCCTGATGAAAATGCTGGTCCAGAGATGTCTGAAACAATGCTTACAAAGAACACTAAATGGTAGCATGTTACTGAAGCAGCAGAATAAGACAGGGCATGACAACGCACTGGGTTCCAATACAGTATATTCCTGCTCAGTAACTGTTTAATCAGGTAATTACTTGACTCCCACACTGTAGGGGAAGGCAAAAGGAATATTAGTCCCACTGAAGTAGTTCTTCATAAGCATTCCATTCTGATACCCAGTTGCTAAAAGGCCAGTCTAGACTGTGGACCTACCACACAGGACAAAACTGAATAAAGAGAGAACTCTCTTCTACCAACGTATAATAAATTAGTTGAAACATGACACTAAGGAAATAATAAACAATTGCTCATTTTTGCCTACTGTTCATTATATGATCAACAGTGTACTCACATCACTGTAGTTTATGCGGTTCAGTTTGGCAAGCATGATTTCTGGTGTATCCGGCATGACATGGATTGTTTTCTTATCATTGTCCCAGGCTTCGGTATATAAGCGCTGTGAAAAAAAGAAAGGATGAGAAAAATTACTTTGACATTCGTATTTTTCCTTTATGTGTCACCTTTCCTCTAAACAAAGTAGAAGTGAAATGACTAAAGCTGCATAAATTCCTACTTTCATGTAGATAAATTACTATTTCCAAGAGTATTTAGCTTACTAGTTTACTGTTTCACTGACTCAGTTGTTACTGTTCCTTATTAAAATTCTTTAACAATTCTGAAATGTATAATTGGGTTGCAGTACTTAAATTGCAATTATGAAATAATTACAGCACATAGTATTTTTAGTAGTTTACTATCTTGAAGTATTAGTAAGTGACTATGGTAGTATATTGGAAAAACCACTCTAGAAGGTATCCTGAATCCTAAAGGAATTATAGGAATGCAGTAACATGCCAGATTTTCTTACCCTCTTCTATGGTGAATCCCTCGATCTAACAGTAAGGGGTTAAAAACTCACCTTACTCATGTTCATAGCATTGCTCTTGGCCAGCACCTGTTCCGGAGTGTCAGTTATGCTGGTGAATTTCAGTGTCTCTGGACGCTGACGGTAGATGTTATCACTCAGTATCTCTGTGGCCCTTTTGGCTTTAACAACTTCCATGGAACCAATTGGAACCCAGCCAATGCCTCTCAGCCATTCAAGGTCTGACTTATATAAATTCTGCAAATCAATGGATAAGAAACATATTTACTAATTCAAGTTTCAGATTCATTGTCACAAAATGGTTAGAGAAATACAAAAGTACAGAGGAACAGATAAAAGCTCCCAGCCTAGCTTCTCACTCCTTCACAAGCATTACTGAATCCTGAGAACGAGGTTCTTCCCTGAGCATTTTTTGGTACAGAGAATTGTACCAAGAATGGTGAAAGAGTTTTTATAAAAAGTAGAAGACACCTGTGCCTGAGGGTATTATAGGATTTTTACACAAAAGCAGAACTTCTTTAGCTTTGGAAAATCCACTCTAATAGCTTCCAGTAAGACCCCCCACTCAGACCAGTGCTATGTGAGTGTTGTAGTCACAACACCTCTTGCTTTTTTTTTTTTTTTTAAGGGAAAAGAGGTGAAATTCAACTACAGTAATGAGTTTCAACGTGTAGTAATGTTAACCCTTGCAAATCACACTCTTGATCTGTATTTTAAATTGGAATATAATATGTAACAATATATTAGTTTCAAGTCCCCACATGATGATTCAGTATATGAATATATTGTGAAATGATCACAAGAAGTCTAACATCCATCACCGCACATAGCTATATTGTGTATGTGGAATGAGAACTTTAAGGACATACTTATATCCACCTTCACAATCACAAAATATCAAGTGTGTAATGGGGTCTTATAAAGAAATTATATTAGCTATTACCCTAATTATTCATTTTATTTTACTCTCAATAGTGCATACTAACTGTTTATAGGAATTAAATGACCAGTTTTGAAAAAGACAGGAATATCTTAGTATTTCCCTGTTGGTAGTTATAAAATATGAACGTTTATTAAAATGACTTAGCATAATATACTTCCTCTTCCACTTCCCTCCACATCCACAATTCTACCTCTTCAGCCAAAAATGTGCAGCTATATATTTTCGAGAACTCAGTTTCACCTAGCTCATGCAAAGCAAGCCTGAATCACCAAAAAGAAATACACCTATATATATTTGCCTATATATATCTTATTCCCTCTTTTCCATATGGGTTTTGGGAAAGAAAACCCTGAAATAAATTGTAGTGCTTTCTGTGGGAAATGCTTTTTAAACATTTAATCATGGGTTGTTTGAAATATACAAATATATTCCAGTTCACTGGCATTAGAAGGCAGGGACACGTCTTAGATTTGCTGTCGACGTGCAGAACCATCCTCAGGGTACTCACGTCGCTCTGGAGGTCATAAGCTTTCCGAGCGTGGATGATGTCATTCTGGTCAGGCAGGCAGGTCCACTCGTGCAGAGGATGTCTGTAGTCCACATCACTGACTAAGGTCTGACACTGCTTGGCCTGAACAATGGCAAGCATGTCCACTGGGCTGGTGTACCTGGTCTTGTATTTCTCAAATTCTTTCTTGTACTCACGGTCACTCTGCACTTTGGCAATGTGCAGAGACCACATTATCTTGGGGTCGTCATGTATTGCTCGGGCACCAATGTGGTGGCCTAGCTGCCTGCGATAAGCTTCTTTGTATTTGTACTGAAAGAAAGAAACCAGTGAGTAAGAAGGGAGCACCAAGAGTTACTTCCTGTCATTCTTTCTGTGATGAGGCTCTTTTGTGATATGATCCTTAAGACTCCAGGGGGTTTTCGGGGCACCTGGCTGACTCAGTGGGTTAAGCGACTGCCTTTAGCTCAGGTCATGATCTCATGGGTCCTAAAATGGAGCCCCATGTCCTCAGGCTCCTGGCTCAGTGGGGAGTCTGCTTCTACCTCTGCCTCTCCCCAGTGCCCTCATGCTCGCTCTCACTCTCTTTCTCAAATAAGTAAAAGACTATAGGGCAGCTTCATCCCGTGCTGCTGAGACGCCACAAATTAGAAAATGCTCACTCCCATCAAGGAGGATGTTGTGCTCATTTGCACATTTCCACAGAAGAACACCACGATCCCTTTATACTCTGGTAAAAAAAATGTATGTTGATAAAAGGTGATTAAAAAGTGAATTTTGAGGGGCGCCTGGGTGGCTCAGGGGGTTAGAGCCTCTGCCTTCAGCTCAGGTCGTGGTCCCAGGGTCCTGGGATCAAGCCCCGCATTGGGCTCTCTGCTCGGTGGGGAGCCTGCATCCCTCTCTCTCTCTCTGCCTGCCTCTCTGACTGCCTGTGGTCTCTGTCTGTCAGATGAATAAATAAAATAAAATAAAAAAAATAATAATAATAAAAATTTTTTTTTAAAAAGTGAATTGTGAAAAGTTGAGTTCAATTACAGTGATAAACAGGGTCTCAGAAGTTGGTCATGTGGGTGGATTCAACTGAAAAGTTTATTAATCTTTTTTTCTAGGGCATTCTGATAACTAATTTCCTCTACACAAATAATCTAGAAGAGTAGTTTAAAAATAGCCAATTTTTGTTGTTTTAATGGGTACAAAGTTCCAGTTTTGCAAAAGAAAAAGTTCTGGAAAGCTGTTGTAGATTAGTGAGAGTACACTTAACACTGCTGAGCTATAGACTTGAAAATGGCTAAGACAGTAAATGTTATGTTTTCTTTAATCGTGATTAAAAAAAAAACCTACAAAAATGAACAATTTCTACTATTTGGATTAAAATTGAAGTTGTCCAGGAATCTAAGGTCTTCATTCTCGGGGTAGAGGAATATTGATTTTCTGGACCCCTCACCAAGGACACAGAGCTTTTTTGTTATTCTCTGTCCTGCCTCAAGTCATGGGGGAGAGCTCTGTTAAAGCCATCTTTTCCTGCCATCTTTGTCTTGAGTATATCCAGAGAAGACCTTATAAGATTTTATGAGAAGCTCAACAGATGTCTAGCTAGCTTTAATCAAGGTACTCAATCTTACTAAGCAAACACCAAAGAACAAGAGTCAAAAGAACCACATTGCAGTCCAGGTTTTGTCTCTGTGATGCTTGTGATCTTGGGCAGGTTATCTACTGTCTCAAATCCTCAATATATTTGCCTACACAATGAAGGCAGTTCAGATGGAGGACTACAGATCCATGGATGATGACTACAAAGATTTCCAGCTACGATCCCCTGTGCAGGGGGTTTGGCCTGTTGGTAGCAAAGGGAAGGATGTGATCAGCTCTTACATCACTGGCAATGTCCCGGGAGGCCTTGGCAGCAACAATGGGAATGGCATCACTTCTCAAGTCATAGCCTTCTTTCTTGGCTTCTTCCATGGCCTGGCGATAGCAGTTCTGAGGAAAAAAGTAATGGCTTTTAGATACAGTACTCAACTGCACTCTAAAATCGTACTTTTGGTGAAAGAAGACTATTTTGCATGCAAAACTAACTGTACTAATATGTTCAGCCTTAAATCTTTTTAAAAAATCTCTTTCTTTTACTTTTTATTTATCCAAGCTATTTAAAAGGTACAATTTTACATTCAGCAGGTTTTAAAATTGCAAATTCTCTTAGACAAATCCTCATAGATTTTAGACACCAAGTCAATAACTTCCAAATGTGTTGGATTGGTTCAGCACTTGCTCTTCTCATAACATGACCATGAAATGTTGATTTATTTAACTCCAAATTTGAATTAGAAACAACTTCATTAGCAAAAAACAATTTCATTAGGTATTGTGTAAAAATACACAATACTTACCACTGTGAGTACATATGCAAAATCAAACAGTGAACTAAGGCTAATCTGCTGTTCCTGAATGTCTGTTAATATTGATTTGCTCCCTATTCATATTGTCAGCTGCTGAAAACTGCTAGCAGATATAGTAATAGCAGGTACCAAGGATTTAGGAGTTGAAAGCACAAAACAGAAAAAATTGTATTTGATAAATTTTTCCGTAAACCGGAAAAACCACCTGACTGTTCATTTTCTGTGGTAGGGCAGATAAACACAGACCGTGGAACACAGGTGTGCTACGGGAACATTGTTTGAGAACCAGTGCATTAAACAAGTCATCTGTACTGAGGCAGTCAGCCCCTTTTGCTTGTGAGCCACCTATAAAAATTTTGACCAATCCTATATTGTGTTAAAACAAATTTTTAAATAATTAATATTGTTTTTTAATTAAAACATGATAAATAAGATACACATTTTGATAGTTTTTAAAAATAAAACTTATTACATCTTGTTATTTTTGTGATTTATAGGAATTCATGATACCTTGATTGAAAAAGGTTTTGGTGGATATTAATTAATTACATTGTCTGGCACAGTTTTTTTGTTTTTTAAAACTGTCAGACATGCATCACATTATCAGCTGGCACAGGTATGCCTTTCTTTTTTCTTTTAAGAAATAAAATCTTGGGGCGCCTGGGTGGCTCAGTGGGCTAAGCCTCTGCCTTCGGCTCAGGTCATGATCCCAGGATCCTGGGATCGAGCCCTGCATCGGGCTCTCTGCTTGCTGAGGAGCCTGCTTCTTCCCCTCTCTCTCCATCTCTCTCTCTCTGCCTGCCTATCAGCCTACTTATGATCTCTGTCTGTCAAATTAAAAAAAAAAAAAAAAATCTTAAAAAAAAGAAATAAAATCTTTATAAAATCTTTTCTAATCAAATATCTTAATGCATGTTTTAATATTTAAAAATGTGCATTTTTCTTATTTTGAAAAACTTCAAACCTACAGAAAAGTTTTTAGTACAGTGAACTTCCAGCTACCCAGATATCAGCACTTTTTTTTAGCCATACTTAATCTTTCTCTTATGTGTATGTGTGGTATGTATATGACTTATTTCCAATAATAAGGACTAATCATGAATAAATTGTAGACATCATGACTTCTACTTCTAAACACTTAAGCTCATGTATTGCCAAAGAATAAAGTCATTTTTACAATCATAGTATATTTATTAAATTTGGGAAGTTTAATACTAACATAATACTGCTATCTAATAGATAGTGAATATTCAAATGTCACCAACTGTCCTAGTAATGTCCATTAGAACAATATTGTTTCCCTCCCAATCTCATCTTGTTTCATTTATTCTTCTCCTACCCACTTAAGACAAACCATAAGTGACTCTTAATCTCACAAAACAAACTGAGGGTTGCTGGGGGGAGGGGGTTTGGGAGAAGGGGGTGGGATTATGGACATTGGGGAGGCTGTGTGCTTTGGTGAGTGCTGTGAAGTGTGTGGACCTGGTGATTCACAGACCTGTACCCCTGGGGATAAAAATATATGTTTATAAAAAATAAAAAATTATAAAAAAAAAAAAAAAGAACAATATTGTTTTTCTACCTAGAATCCAGTTCAGGAACACGAGTAGCATTTGGCTATCTCATCTGTTTCTGGGCCTTTAATCAGTGCTTTTGTTTTAAAGTGAAACTTGAAGAGTGGCCAAGAAAGAAGTGGACCCCACCTTAACACAGGGCCCTCCCAGGCAGGTAACTTAGAATGGTACCAGGAAAGTGCAGCTATGTTAAGTGCTTAAAACAATGCAAGCCAGCATCCCTATTGGAAAGACTTCGCGTTACAGCTCAAGGACACCTAAAATTTGAAGGTAGCTCATCTTTATGCCACCAGAGACACAGTTCTTAAACCCGTCTATGATGGTGTAACTTAATTCTTAATCCCAGTTTCTCCCCTTTCCTCTGCTTAGCGTTACTGAGTCAAGGAAAGCAGTCACAGAACCCGTAGACAGTTCTGAAAAAGGGACTCAGAAATCACTGATGGTTTTAAGGGCAAACAATGACCTTGATTCTTTAGGGCTTTATCTGTCTTCCTATGTTACAATGTTCAGTATTTTGTCATTGTATAAAGGCTGTAAAAAACAACATTTTAAATGTAAGGCAAGGCTTTAAATAGTGTGGCAGCAATAATGAAAACTAATTGCTTCATTATTATGCCCCATTCTCATGTTAGATTGAATTATAAATACTGGAATAATATCTGAATTTTAAATATGATGCAGAGGTGCTTAATTTTTAAATGATCTAAGAGTCCTAGAAGGAAGTTATTGTATGTTTTTAATGTAGATTATTAATATGTGACAAATTGCATTCTTCCCAGGATAAGATTTTACAAGGAAAAGCTAAAGTGAAAAATAAGAATAAATTTGATACATTTGAGATATAATCCTAAGGGTATTTGGTCTTAAAAATTCCTAGAAATGTTTATTTTGAAACTGGAGAGCCAAATAGCTCCTCTATTATATTTTTCCTTGGAGGACTCTGTCCTTATGCATAAGTGGAAAAATATGTTTAAATCATCTCATGTCTTCAGGCCAAACAAATAAATTTATTTCATTCTTTCAACATTTGAAAAAGATTCAGGGCTTCAAAGAAGAGAATACTTTTGGTTACCATTCAAGACCACGTTTTAAACCTTGTTTGGTATGTTATTTACCCAAGAGAACTAGATAGAACAGGTAAATGAGAATTTAAGAGAAAAAAAGTAAAATGTGGTTGCTTTATTTGGTATGTATTTATTGAGCTAAGTATGGAATGAAGGTACCAGTTGGGTTGAGGAAAAACTCGAGAGAGCCATTCTGAAATCTAATCTTCAGGATACAGCCCTTAGGGAATTAACATCCACATGTAATTTTAAAGAAAATTAATCCAGCTGAAAATTATAGAAATAAAAGCTTCAATTTCCTCTCAGTCTGAAAACAAACAAACAAAAAGCCACCTATCTCATCTGACCTCATTTGAACAAAAGGGAAAGGTAAAAGCATCATTACAGTTTGGGATAGAAACTAACTTCATCTGTCTAGGGTGAGACAGACCTCTTTGGAAAAGTTAAACCAACAGAGAATCTCTGTGGCCAAGAGAAAAATCGCTCAAATTACCATGGGCAATCAAATACTTAGGATTAGGCTTGTCTGCTGGTCTACTTCATCACGCTGGAGCGAGGGAAATCATATCCTCTTCATTTCACTTGTCATGGTTACTTGATACAAACATGCCTTTTCTTTAGGGTCACATAATTATAGTCAGAAGTAGTTAATGCCGATAGGAGATTGAATATGGTCAAGTCTTGAAAATGAGTACTTAATTTTCCAATGTTCTCAAACTGAAGAAAAAAATCCTTTTTTTTTTTTTTTTTTTTTAACGAAGACACACAAACATGTAAGAAATCAATTTCTTGTTGGATAAACCAGATAATTGTTAACTTTGGCAAGTACAATTGGGCAAGAAGCTGTTTCTGCAGCAATATTTCTGGACTACAAAGATATGTGATGACAAGTTTCGGGAGGCAGGAGATAACACATAAAAATTATATTGTATTGTCCTTAGGCAATTTTGAAATGGATGGATTTGAGAATTCTCATTTTTGTTCTTGTAAATAAACAAGTTATTTTGAGCATGGTAGATAAATCTAATATGTATGGTAACTAGAGTGTATGAGGAAGAAATCAAAGGTTAATAGGCATCTATTTTGTGCCAGGCTCTATGCTGGGCATATTATATACAACTTTACTTAGCCACCACAAAAATTTTTAAGATATGTATTTTTATCTCATTTCACAGGTAACTGAACAAAAACTCACAAAATATTTAAGTACTAATCTGATAAATAATAATCATTTTAAAATTAAAATTATAAGTTTCAATCATTAATAGTTGGGAGTTTTTTTCCTTTTCCTGACATAGAGACATTTTTGTATTTACTTCTGTATCATTTTATCTATCTACCTTTTGACAGATGGCATAAATATTCAGGGTATGGTAATGGGCATAAAAAGATAAAACTAAGCTAACTGATGCACATGAGAAGTAAATCCAGAATTCTAACTTTACTACTACATCAACAACAACAAAATCAATGAGGTCAGATCAAGAAACCAAAATAAATGGTCTTACCTCACTATAATTTATTTTATTTTGTCTTGCCAACATAATTTCGGGTGTATCAGGCATGATGTGGACTTGGGTCTTGTCTTTGTCCCAGGCTTCTGTGTATAAGCGCTGTGAATGATAAAAACGGTAATGAATTAGAAAAACAATGTTGTAAATAGGAGTTTCTAATTTAGAGATCATGACAAATTTGAAAGCCAGCCTTGCTCGCTATCCATGCTGTGTGCTATATGACAATAGTCTTTGATCTCTTTGAAATTACAAGATACTTATTGTCACTAAATATAAACATGGGCTAAGATATGAAAAGAAAAAGTATGTGTTTTGTTACAGGATCACCTCCAATTAAATTACAAGCAACTATTTTCTAAGCATATACAAATATCCCTATGTACTATATCTACATTAAATACTTTCCATGGTTTTGTTAGTGGTTTATTAACTGCAAATATAACTGGATATGCCTTCTCTAGATTTCTTTTCAATAAATATCATGGAGATCTGCATCTCACTTGTTTGTTTCATACTCACCTAGATAAGTACCTGAAAGAAAGAAACCTTGATATCAAACCATGTATTACTCTCATTGGCTGCAAACAAGTTGAACACCGAACATCTATCCTATTCTTTACTCTGGCTATTTCACAAGAGATGTCAAAGCAGAAATTCCCACATACATTTTTGGAATCCTAATGTAACTGAATAGAGAATGCAACCAAAACCCTAAACACAATATGGCAGTTGGATAAAACAAAAAACACTAAATTAACCATAGATATTCTCAAGGATATACGGTTCCATTTTAGTTTCCCCCCAATTAGGGGCTCACCTTGTTCATATTGAGGGCATTGTTCTTGGCCAGCACCTGCTCCAGGGAATCAGGCACACTGGTGAACTTGAACTGGTCCGGAGGCTGGCGGTAGATGTTGTCACTCAGTATCTCTGCAGCTCTCTTGCACTTGACCAAATCCAGAGACCCAATGGGGACCCAGCCGATGCCTCTCAGCCACTGGAGATCTGACTTGTAAACGTTCTGGTGAGATCAAACACAAAAGCAAACACAAGTCTTACTTAAGCTGTTATGATACCTGCTTTAAAAAATGAAAGAAAAAGGCTGAAAAACTTTAATAGCCAAACTTCACGTCTATGTCTTTTCAAATACAAAGCCCAATTAGACCTTCATAGTATCATGTTCTCTCCTATAGGAAAGTAAGACACACTCAATGAGAGGCAGAGAGAAAAAATGTTATTACTTCTGAGGCCTCAGCCTAATCCTAGACCATTATCTATGTATCACCGTGCATTACTATCATAAGCACCGTCACTGGTGGCATATAAAATGGGTCCTAGTACTCACGTCACTCTGGAGGTCATAGGCCTGTCGAGCATGGATGACGTCATTCTGATCAGGCAGACACATCCATTCGTGTAGGGGATGTCTATAGTCTACGTCACTGACTAAGGTCTGGCACTTCTTAGCCAGCACCAACCCCAGCATGTCCACTGGGCTGCTGAACTTGGTCTTCCACTTCTCAAAGTCCTTCTTGTACTCCCTGTCACTCTGAATCTTGGCCACATGCATAGACCACATTATCTTGGGGTCATCCTCAACATTTCGGGCTCCAATGTGATGGCCAAGTTGTTTTCGGTAACCATCTTTGTATTTGTACTGAAATAGAAGTAGTCATTTAAAAAATAAGCATGAATAGAAAGAACTAAAAGTATTGTTAGTTTAAAACATCATTTTAAAAAATCACTTAAAGTGTCAAATTTAAAATAAATTTGGAATCATCTGAATATAAACTCATCTCTTCATCCTAAACTCTGATTTGACTGTAGCAATTCTCTAATGGGAAAACAGGCCAAACTACATAGTTCTATGGTTTGTAGACATTAAGTCCCTGGAAATAAAGGCAGCAACACTTCCAGAATATCAGTCATGGCAGTACACTGCCTTTTCTTCATCTTGGGTCAGTGAAATCACTAATGCAGAAATTTACATACAATTTTTCAAATGCTATTCCCCAGTCCACAGGTACTATATTACCTCCCCTATGCATCCCTCAGGCCTCCCAGTTCTAGCTCTGTTGACCTTCACTGTGTCATCTGATTCCCTAAAATGGACTGGCTTGTGTTTTCTATCCTGCATTCCCTGCTCTGCTGGACATCAAATCTGGCTGGCATTTCTTGGGATTCGCCAAGTGAGAAAACAGGTTATATAACTAAAGAAAGCGTTTTGGAGATGGTGTAAGCTCTGAGTGGATATTCTCTCTTCACTTTAGGCAACAACATCACACAAATCCTAAAGTATACTTATGGAAGCCTAAATTCTTCACCAAAGGACCCACTTCTTTCAGAGGACAGCAGAAAGACAATCAGGATCACCATTTTATTGCTTTTGGTTGTCTGCCTTTTTCTGTTTTCATTTGATAAGAACTCAAAAGGAAACACTTAAGGTAATTTTCCAAAGAAAGGGTTGGCAAAAATCCAGATCAGATTCATTGAAATGCACATTTTCCTAGATCTGGCTGAACACGGTCTTTTTCAGATGCTGAGCCAACACATGTAACCAAGTTATTTTTTTTTTAACCCTTCTGGCATTTTCTCATTTCTCTATAAGCTACATATTCAAGATATGGAGATAAATGTCTCATAACTATAGATATGAGCAACTATAGATTCAAATTCAACTTTATCTTGAAGTTCAGGATACCCTCTCTACCTATGGGACATGAATATTAAAGTGATTCAGACTTAAACATGTGAGAGTTTTTCCGATGAAAAACTTTTTTTTTTTTTTTTTCCATTTAAAGCACAATAAGTATGCTTTAACTGGCACGGAGATGCATCTCCCTGCTGTAATGATGATCATTCCCCCCATCTACATGCACATACACAGAGTGTTGCTACTCACATCACTGGCAATGTCCCGAGAGGCCTTGGCCGCCACGATTGGGATGGCATCGGCTCGCAGGTCGTAGCCTTTCTTCTTTGCTTCTTCATTGGCGAGTTTATACAGAGTCTACAAAGAGTGTCAGAGTTAAAGCAAAAGGTTTGACAGCGACAACTGGGAGATTACTAAAGAGTAATTTTATAAAGGACAGACTCTAGAAATAACCTAGCAATATTGAAAGCAAATAAATTATATCTTACCAAAAAGAAAATATACACAGCTTTAGAAATGAGATCAGTTAACACAAGTTGATATATTAGTCCATTATATATTGTAGATTAATACATATCATGTGGTTTGATATAATGTATAATCTAATAGTAGAGATCAATTGACAAAGTATCAATTTCTACATGCTAAGTAAAAAATAACTCAAGAACAATGTTTATTAGTCGTATATATATAAAATATATACACATATACTTTTATCCATTTCTTTATTAAAACATCTTTCAAAATCACGTAATTCTTTATAATGTTTAAAAAATGAGAATGAGAAAAAGACTGAAGTACAATTTAAAACATAGCTAACTGGACTATAATCACAACTTTAAGGGCCTAAATTTTCTTTCTTTTTTTTTTTTTTTTTTTTTAAAGATTTTATTTATTTATTTGACAGAGAGAAATCACAAGTAGATGGAGAGGCAGGCAGAGAGAGAGAGAGAGAGAGGGAAGCAGGCTCCCTGCTGAGCAGGGAGCCCCATGTGGGACTCGATCTCAGGACTCTGAGATCATGACCTGAGCCGAAGGCAGCGGCTTAACCCACTGAGTCACCCAGGCGCCCCAAGGGCCTAAATTTTGATTGTATCATATTAGTAAAACATGCAGCTATAGATTGCATTTTACTTAAAAAAAAAAAAAGTAATCGGTGCTGTTCAGAGAACACTTTTTTCCCACACCTGAGGCTTTCTTTCTATAGAAGGAGCTCAATTATTTTTCTCTGACCTTTCTCCTTTTTCTGCCCCTTTCCTCTCTGCCTGTGAAGAGGTAAAATGACTTAATGATTCATTTCACCATTAGGGATGGGATAACTGGGCACTCCCTGCTAAGCTTTGACCATGTCCCTCTAGGAATAAGCCTAGTGCTCTTCTCTGCTTCTCTGGGCTCTAGCCCTGACGGGAGGGGAGCTGACTGCCCTGCAGTCAGTGAGGCCTCTGCCTCTGGGAACCTAATTCTGGGATTCGGTTAGACTCCGTTAGTTCTCATACAAATACATCTTTGTATGAGATGGCATAAAATGTGAGATTTCAACTTCTATTATTATATTCCTTTGTTTTATCTCTCAATTTTATTTAGGATCCAGGAAGGGAAAAGGTACGTATTATCAGAGTCCCCCTTGGTAAGACTACCAGATTTAGCAAATAAAAATATAGCATGCCCAGCTGAACTTGAATATTAGGTAAACAATAAGTAGTATTTCAGTATGAATACTGAGCCACTATTTTATCTGATCATCTTACTGCTTAGAAATACCAAAAATACTCCTCAGCCCCACCTACCCATACTGGCAACTAAAAAGATAACGTGCCTTCAGTTTGCCCATGGAATCCTACAGCATTTAATATTTAACCCAGAAATGAAAGGCTGTGATAAGTGTTCATATCACAGAGCCAAACGCACCACAATAGCTGAGGCCTGAGAATCTCCACAAAAGTAAATGCAGGAAAACAAACGGTAACAATGATAACAAAATCAGTGTAGCACCAACGTTTGCACTTACCTCACTGTAGTTGAGCTTGTTCTGTCTTGCCAACGTGATCTCCGGGGTATCAGGCATTATATGAACTTGAGTCTTGTCTTTGTCCCAGGCCTCTGTATATAAACGCTATCAAAGAAGATGTTGATAGAAAACCATGTGAAGGTGTGGTATGTATATATATGCCATGGAATATTACTCAGCCACCAAAAAGAATGAAATCCAGCCATTTGCAATGACATGGTTGGAACTGGAGGGTATCATTCGAAGTGAAATAAGTCAGAGAAAGACAAATACCATATCATTTCACTCATAGGCAGGATTTAAGAGACAAAACAGATGAGCATAGGGGAAGGGAAGGAAAAACAAAGTAAGATGAAAACAGAGGAGGAGGCAAACCATAAGAGACTCTTCACTCCAGGAAACAAACTGAAGGTTGCTGGAGGGGAACTGGATGGGCGGATGGGGTAACTGGGTGCTGGGCGTTAAGGAGGACATGAGATGTAACGAGTACTGCATACTATATAAGACTGATGAATCACTAAATTCTACCTCTGAAACAAATAATATGGTATACGTTAAATTTTATTTAAATAAAAAAACTTTAAAAACCATTTGAAATAGGAATAACAAAAAGTCAAAATAAACACAACTATTACTAATCTAGTAGGAAAAAGAAACCAAACTTGGGTATACGGTATTCAATTTACGGTTGGAGCCTTAGTATTAGTTATCTAGGTTAAAACTGGAAATAATAGAAATTATTTGGAGGATTTCAAGTGTGTAATTTAGGAGGTAAATGTGACCCTCCACTTCAACGGATAATTTTAAGTGCACTAGTCATTAGAGTATAGCAGCATCCTCCGGCATGTTAAAGAGGCTGGAGGCAGCTGGGGCTCACCTTGTTCATATTGAGGGCATTGTTCTTGGCCAGCACCTGCTCCAGGGAATCAGGCACACTGGTGAACTTGAACTGGTCCGGAGGCTGGCGGTAGATGTTGTCACTCAGTATCTCTGCAGCTCTCTTGCACTTGACCAAATCCAGAGACCCAATGGGGACCCAGCCGATGCCTCTCAGCCACTGGAGATCTGATTTGTAAACGTTCTGTGAAGAAGAAAAATGGCAGAAGCTCTTCAGCAAGATTAAAAGATTTTGGGTACAGAAGCCAAGGCAATTAGTAATAAATAATGCACAATATGGATAAGCTGCTGTGTTATTGTTTTTTAATAGAAAATAAGCTCTCTGTGTCAGGAAGACTAAAAGAGCAACTATGTCAAAAACAACCCAGAGATGTCTCCTGGCCATGACAAAAAGTGACCATATGCTTCCGGTTGTAAGGAAAGAAAAATCTAAACTAGTATCTTTTGTCGTTCAGTTCAGTGAATATTATTATAACGTCCATGTGTACAGGAAAACAACAGCATCCCAGAATGGGAGAAACCACAGATACGTCCAGCTGCAGGCTGCCAGTAAATACATGTTAGGCCTAGTCTGATGAAATTCTCTGTAGTTATTAAAAGCCATATTGTAAAGAATATTGGTTACTTGTAGAAATGTCATTAATATAACATTACATGAAGAACAAACATAAAACAATGTATGTGAATAAATTACATGAGCAGGAGTAGGCTTTTTCAGTGGTTAGATTATGTTCGGTTTTATTGCCTTCTGTCTTTTTTTCCTCCTCTTTCAAAATATCTGTAATGCTCTTTAAGAGTAAACACAAAAAGAAGTGAAGCTATGGGAATGACACAGAGCCACTGAAGCCCTGAGCAGACTTTTCCCAGCCTTAGCATTGCTCAAGGCTCAGGGCAATAAACCACCATGACATTGGTCCAAAGTCCAGTCTCTTCCCACCAAGTCCTCAGGACGATTAAGATGGACTCCTTTCCAGAATTGTCTTTCCATACTTTTCTCCTATGATTTATTTTAAAACATTTTTTTTAAAGATTTTATTTATTTATTTGACAGGGAGAGATTACAAGTAGGCAGAGAGGCAGGCAGAGAGAGAGAGGAGGAAGCAGGCTCCCTGCTGAGCAGAGAGCCCGATGCGGGACTCGATCCCAGGACCCTGAGATCATGACCTGAGCCGAAGGCAGCAGCTTAACCCACTGAGCCACCCAGACGCCCCTTAAAACATTTTTCTGCTAAGGATTTTTGTGAACCCATTAAGTATTCATAACTACTTCACAGCAAAGGAACTGGACCGTTGCCCAGCTCAGTGGAAGGATTTTACCCATAACAGCAATTAGGCAGAAAATAGAGACTGCTATTTTGCAGTCTAGACAAAAAGCCTGTTGGAATTGCCCTACGCTGACTACTAATTGCCCCCAAAATAACAACTACAAGAATGAAAACAATAACATTTCATACCTCTGAAGTGCTTTTTAACTTTCAAACGACTGTTAACTTTCAAATAACCATTAAGGCTATTTATCGCAGGGTTGGGGAGGAGATCTTGGAAAGGCACCCAACTAACAGACAGATGCTGTCAGGCTGTCAGTCAACACTGTCACTCCGGGGGTGACATTAGCCATTTTAACTCTCTTTCATGCACAGGCAAAGCCTTTCTTTTTGGACACAGTTGCAAAACACAGGGTGGGTGTGTCAAAAACTACAGAACAAGTGTGGGTGGTTTCCTAGGTGAGCTTGCATAATTTCTGGTAAGGGTCAATTACTGTCCTCCCAAATCCTCTAATGTTTAATAATCCCTTCAAACAGTTAGGAACTGTGCTTCTCAGATCCAGATTGATATAGAAAGCGGCGGCACTAGGTACTAGGGTCTGTCATTTCCACGTGACCGCTCCACGGAGAGCCATTCTGAGCGGTGCTAAGAGAAGACAATGCAATGAACTGACCCAGTAGTTTACAAACACAGCAACTTCTCTTATTTCATAAGAGTAACAATTAACATTGTAGCAGGCATCAGAATTCTCATGAGAACCTTGTTTGGTTTGCAAAGAATCTAAAAACAAATTTCAGAGTAATTTTTTTTAATATAAAAATGTGTTATTTCTACCCCCCTACAAGAATAAAAGAAATGTCTCCATCGGGTGGACTCTGAATTCTAACATCGCTTAATTCTTTTCTTTATAGGAACAAATCCAGCTTGTAAACTTCACTTCCTCATAAAGCCCATTAAATACATTCAAAAAAGCAATAATAAAAGTTTATTCTGATTGAGATCTCACTCATTGATCAATAAATCTTAGCTTACGTGGGAGAAGGGGTTGCATATGAAGGACAACTTTTATAGAGTTTCAATTATTTCTGAACACCGCTCTTTTATGGAAGCTGTACTCACATCGCTCTGGAGGTCATAGGCTTGTCGAGCATGGATGACGTCATTCTGGTCAGGCAGGCACGTCCACTGGTGCAGGTAGTTCTTGTAGTCTATGTCACTGACTAAGGTCTGGCACTTCTTGGCCAGGACCACTCCTAGCATATCCACTGGGCTGCTGAACTTGGTCTTCCACTTCTCGAAGTCCTTCTTGTACTCCCTGTCACTCTGGATCTTGGCCACATGCATGGACCACATCATCTTGGGGTCATCTTTGATGTCCCGGGCTCCAATGTGGTGGCCAAGCTGCTTGCGGTAACCATCTTTGTATTTGTACTGAGATGGAAACACACAAGTCAGGTTTTTATTATAAGCCCTTGGAGGTCAAAAGTCTGTACAAAATCACCTTGCTTACATCAAAGCTGTAAGGTGACTTTTGCTAATAAACATAACCTCAAGCTGGTATCCTGACCTTTACCCTTGAAGCTTATAGAGCTAAGAACATAGATGGAATCCATATAATTGTAGTACATAACCCAAATCACCTATGGCTTGGTAATAAAGAATAATTCTGGAGGAAGGTAGTGCCCATAGGAGGGAGAGGCCATTTGAACAAGGGAATTTGGAGAAATGAATTTTAGGTACTAAAAGTATGTCAGGAAAGAGATGCACTTGGCAACATGGCATGTTTCGTAAGTCATAAAATGAGTGTCTGGTTCCTGGAAGGATGCAGTACTCTAGGTCAAGGACCTAGTTTAGTATACCAGTTATTATACTAATATAAACAAACAGTATACCACTAGTATGCTAATACAATACCAGAATTATTATACTAGTGAAGCTGTGGTAGCAGTCCAATTGGTTAGAACATGCTCCAAAAAACTCCTGGGTTCTACTCCTGCATAGGCCAAGAATGTTTTTATTATTCCATGTTCAATGACATTGTCCTGGGATCTGAGCCAGTTATTCAAAATACATGCCTCTAGTCTCAGACCACTAAGAAAAGTATGGAGGGATCAGCAGGACGCAGTATGGTACAGTGGGAAGTAATGAGGTTGTCTCAATTTTAATTCCACCACCTACTATGAGTTTGATTTTAGACAAGTTGCTTAAGCAATCCACAAAACAGGGATAATGACATTGCTTATATCCTAGGATAATTATGAAGTATAAGATATCACATGTCAAGCTCTTAGCACAGAATTCACAATACTTTCTAGTTATTATTGTTATTTATAATTATTGACATAAACTCACGGAGAGGCCCAACATACATGAACTAAAATGAGTCACCAACAACATAAAGGGCAGTGTATTGCTGTATCCCCAAATATTGGGCCCTTGATTTTTAGAACAGTGGTCTGTTCTTCAAGAATAGGTTGAGGCACCAGGAAGGGATAATGGATTTATTCTGGGAGGTATGTGCTAGACAGCCAGGAGCTGTTATTAAGGGTACAGCCTTGGGCTCGTAGCCACCTCTGATATTGATCCACTGCCTTCTTTTCATCATCTTAGAAAGTGAATTATAATGGCATGTGTCCTACGAATTTTGTGAATATTGTTAGTAAAATGTCACATAAAGCCAGGACCCGATTCTCACGGGGGGCACTTTAGTTTCTGAGTTATACTTCCTAGAAGCACCGTGAAAATTTTTATATCTCCAAGCCTGCAGCTTTACTCTAATAATTCCCACGTGAATGGATCTTTCTCTGTTTTCAGCGGGTCAGTTTTCATTGAAGATGCTGTGTCCTAAAGGTTATAAACTGCTTGTATGAATATCGAATTTTTCACTTCCCTCAAAACTAGCAAAACTTTTCAAAACTAGGTTTTTGAAAAATCCCACATAAATATACTAGGACTTATTTCCAAAGGGCAAGGAAAGTTCTTTTTGAAGATTTAGCTCAGTGACAACATCACTTCAGCCTGATTATATACTTGGGGCGACGCTGGAACTCACGTCACTGGCGATGTCCCGGGAGGCCTTGGCCGCCACGATTGGGATGGCATCGGCTCGCAGGTCGTAGCCTTTCTTCTTTGCTTCTTCATTGGCGAGTTTATACAGAGTCTAAGTTTGGGCAAAAAATATATAGACACACATAGATGTTGACATTTATGCCCCAAAATTCACAGGGGACTAAAATAATTTACTAAGTTCGACACAGGTAGGCGCCTATAATAATCTCCCACTGAGTGTTCTAAGCCTTTGCTCTGTCTGTTGAAGACTTAAAAATGATGTTTACATAGAACATTGCAGCTTTGTTTTTCATTGTAAAACTTGTGTGAAATTAATGAAATATAGATATTATCCACTGTTTCAAAATTTTCAGTTACAACCCATCAGTCAGTTTTGACGAGAACTAAAAAATTAAGCTGAAACTTGTGCACCTAAGGTGGCAAAATGTGGATAAGAGGGAAAGACTTGATTAACTGTTGATCATGGAAATTAATTCAATCCACACTGATTCTGCACCAGCTGTGCTTTGATGGTGCTGGGTACTTGGGAATCAAAGAGGAGTAGGAGACTTCTTCCATTGTCAAGGTTGTGGGAGAACTGATGGAAAGACTGGTAGACTGCAGACAAGCTACCAAAAAGTCAAACCACAAGAGGTGATTTAACCATATCATTGACAAAGAGCTCCAGGGAGGAACAATCAATTCTGAATTGAGAATCAAGAAAGTTTTTGCAGAGAGACTGATCTTTGTACTAAACCTTGAGTAATGAGTGTGGTTTCAGGAGACTAGGATGGCAGTCAAGGCCAGAGGGCATTGCATGAATCAAAGCACAAAGGAGAGAAAGTGCAGGGGTGTCAAATGGAGTGGGGAGCAGTGCCAGGTACAAGTGGCAGGAAAGGACTGAGAAAAACCTAGAGTTGGTCTGAAGGCTTAGTGCTAAAATAAGTTTGTGCTTAATTCTATAGGAAATAGGAGACCATGCTTTGAGGAAGAATGACATAATTGAATTTGCATTCTATCTTCCTGTCCTAACTGAGGTGGTGGTGGGGGGAAAGCAGAACTAAACTGAGAGAGAAAAGACAGAGAAAGCAGAATAGGCAGGCAGGTTAGGTCTTTGAACCAATAGCAACACTACAGCCTCTCTGAGCTTTTGCAGCAAAGACAGAGCCCAGATTTCCAAAAATGCTCAGTGGCCAGTTACAGAGGCTCTTTGTCTTCTGAAATTCCTACACATACAGTATATGCTTTCCTTTATACAGGAAACAATACAGGACCCATATTAGAGGCTTAGCTAAAAAAAAAATTCGCTCCCTTTTGCTTTGCAAGTAGGACTTGATGTTTTTTGGTTTTGGAGACAATGAAGAGTTAGTTATATAAGTGCTAAAATTATAGTTTGCACTCGCCAAAATAAAATGACTCAAGATGGTAGCTCATCTAGCTACATTCTCTAAGTTATATCCTGCAGAAGAGTGATAGACGGTTGACTTATACCTTCAAAGAAACAATATTTTCTTTGCTGGTAGCACAAAGCTGGGAGAAATAACTAACACATCAGCTGACAGAAAAATCAGATTCACAAACAACTACAGAGGCTTATACCAGTAGGCTTAATCTAGGGAGAAGAAACTGCAGAGATAAATGTCAATCTTTGAATCTTTGAATTCCTTTTAAACTGAATTTAAATTGCCAAATGTATAAATGCAGGATAGAGGAAACCTAGCTTAAGCCCATGCAAAATGTCTTGGGGTTTTAATTGAGCCCAAGTTGCACAAGCCCCAGCAATGACAGGGCTGCCAGGGTGTTAAGGCCCTGGGTGCAGAATTAGAGGTCAAATGTCCAGAAATGAAAAGAAGATGTCAACCGTATTCTACACTTGCAAGATTTTGTTTGGCTCAGAGGGTCACATTCTAGCAGGGATGTCATGTGAGGAATGCCCAGGAACTGGGGATCGCTGGATTAGAAAGAGAACTTGGGGTGAGGGGGCAGGGGAGGCACCACAGTAGTTACCCTCATCTCCACAGAGTTGGCAGACACTGGTTTTGCACAGCCTCAGAGGACTAGGAAGGTCTGCAGAGAGAACTCCGTGACTCTGCATCAGAACCATTTCCTCACGGAATTTTCCAGAACAAATGGGCTCATTTACAAGATAAACACCTTGTCACTGAGAACACTTAAGCAAGGGCAGGATGACAACCTGTTGGGTGGGACTCTTGGAGTAGAAGAGAGGCTGACCTCTCAGCGTAAACATCCATGGCTCTGACATGGGGGCACATGGCCCTATGCTCACAGAAAGTGAAAAGGAATGGGCTCATTAAATACCCTGGTGGGTCCTCTCTCTATTTCTTCTTTCACTGGGTTATTTGATAATTCTGTGATTTTAGTCCTTGACTTAATTTTATAAATTAATAATCTTAAATCTTCACTTTAAACTACAATTTGGAAAAAAAATCCTATATGGAAAATATATCTAGTACAGCAATACAGCACAAGAAGAAGATAAATGTATATTTAATCTATTGTTAATTTCCTAACTTAAAAAAATTAATAAAAGTTCTGATTAATTTTATGATTACTGCCTAAATCATTCATTCTTATCTATTTTACTTCATAAGTGATAATTTGTAGTACTTGAAGTTTGATGTTTCGGATGAGAATTGAGAAATATAAGAGGTGTTATTTACATGGAGCAAGAAAAAAGAATTCTTTATAAGGTTGCTATATAGTATTATATCACCTTAGACAGATTAACTGAAATAAGACACAGCATGCAAAATTCATAGAATTAGTATCTGCCCCCACCTCACTGTAGTTGATTTTGTTCATTCTTGCCAACGTAATTTCTGGTGTGTCTGGCATGATGTGGACCTGGGTCTTGTCTTTGTCCCAGGCTTCTGTGTATAAACGCTATCAAAGGAAACAGATAATGTCATCAGGAAAAAAAAATCAGTATACAATTAAGAAAAATTTCAGGACTACAAAAACTTTATAAACAGAAATAACAAAAGGTTAAACATCTTATACACATGATGTATAATAGACACATCTTCAGGTAATTAGTTCAGAGAACAGATATTTAGTGCCTTATGATAATCTGAAATGTGTGTTAAGAAAAGGAAATTGAGAGTATCTTATGCAAAGATAGTTTTCCATAAAAATATGTCATTTTATCAAAACTATGAAACAAATACTAAAGTAACTATTAAATATAAGTGACACAGAGATAGATACGGATGGATGGATAGGTATCTTTGGTTGCTCAATGCTTGCTTGCCTGCTTTTCTTGATTATGCTTCTTTTTCTTTGATTTCGCTTTAGGAGTCCTACCTTGGTTCTCTGAAATTTGAAGCCTCACCTTATTCATGTTGATGGCATTATTCTTGGCTAACACTTGTTCCAAAGAATCAGTCACACTGGTAAATTTGAATTTGTCGGGAGGCTGGCGATAAATTTTATCACTCAAAATTTCAGTTGCCCTTTTGCATTTTTCCACATCCAAAGAGCCAATAGGAACCCAGCCGATGCCTCTCAACCATTGCAGATCTGACTTGTACATATTCTGTTGAGACAGTCAATGAATATTTATCTTGGCATTGGGAAAACATTTTCATCTAAAGGATATGAAATAAAGAGTACTCTTGAAAATACAGTTGAATGGACAGTCTATCCGATCATACTTCTTTTTGTCTGGAAAGTTAAACAATTATTACTCTCAAGGAAAGAAGAAATGCTATTCCTGCCTTGCAGGGCCTCGTAAGCTTGGTGCCTTTTGTTACCTTCTCCAAGGGATGTTAATTCACTGATTTCCTATCTTTGCATGCCATTATGATCCTCATATACTCACATCGCTCTGGAGGTCATAGGCCTGTCGAGCATGGATGACATCATTCTGGTCAGGCAAGCACGTCCACTGGTGCAGGTAGTTCTTGTAGTCTACATCACTGACCAAGGTCTGGCACTTCTTGGCCAGCACCAACCCCAGCATGTCCACTGGGCTGCTGAACTTGGTCTTCCACTTCTCGAAGTCCTTCTTGTACTCCCTGTCACTCTGGACCTTGGCCACATGCATGGACCACATCATCTTGGGGTCATCATGTATTGCTCGGGCACCAATGTGATGGCCAAGTTGCTGACGATAGCCTTCTTTGTACTTGTACTAGAAGAAGAAAAATCCTTGTGATCAACTGTTTTAACTTTTAGTAAAAAGCAATTACTAGGCCCCAATTTTCCTATTCCTTAAAATTATAATGATTTCCTCCTATATATAAATACATGTACTTTGTTAACAACTTAGAAAATAAAGTATATATGCATACAAAAAAACCCACAACATTATTCTATCACTCAGTGTTAACCACCATAAAACCACTTTTCATTGTGGGTGTGTGTGTGTGTGTGTGTCAGAATAAAATTAGAATAAGACCTGGCTTTTCTAGTTATTATACAAGCACTCATCTGTGTCATTAAATATTCTTTATAAATATGAATTTTTAATGGCAGCAGGTATTATACATTATTTTGATACATTTTAATACTTTTAACCCTTCTGTAAATGTTGACCATTTATTTTTAAATTATGATGGTTACTTCTCATATTTCGGAAATAAAGAAACAACTATATTCTTGACTTTGTTGACTAATGAAATAGAAGGATAAAAGTTCCTAGAAATGTAAGTAAAGAAATCACTTAAAGATAGTAAATATTGGCAACCAATCACCAGATGCAGAAGCAAACACCCGGTACGTGTGGATGACTGCACAACGAATAGTGTGTCATATTCATTCAGCCCTTGTAGGTTCATTGGTTCATAAAGCGTGAGTTAGTTTTGAAGGAATCCTACGATGAATTCAATTGTATATAAGAATTATCATGTGGAAAAGCCCAAAAGATGTCTGCACTACAGCCAAATAGCCAATGCTTTCATTCGGCAGGAAATGGACAATATTTTGAAATGCATATTGCTATGGACTCAATCATAGCTTTGTACTGAGAATTTTATTACCTTGATTCTAAACTATATTTAGAAAAAAGACTGTTGGCAAGAACTTTAACCTTGTACCTTACTTGCCCTACCATATAACCAGGAGACAGAAAAATCTTTGAGTCAAAGCTAGGGCAAAGAACTTTTTAGGTGCACTTACCTCACTTGCAATGTCTCTGGAGGCCTTGGCCGTCCTGATGGGAATGGCATCCAGCCGCATATCATAGCCTTTCCTCTTGGCTTCTTCTAGGCCAAGTTTATATAGTTTCTGAAATAGACATGAATCATCATAAGTTTGATTTATAAAGTGCAGTGTAAGTAAAATATATCACGTGCCATGAATATATTGCTTACGTCACTGTAATTTATTTTGTTTTGCTTAGCCAGTAAAACTTCAGGAGTATCTGGCATAATGTGGACCGTGGTTTTATCTTTATCCCAAGCTTCTGTATATAGGCGCTAAAGGAAAAAAAAAAAAAAAAGACATGATTAGTGTAGGCTAGTAATGAATAGAAACATAAATTTTTTTTTTTTAATAATCTGGTTCTTAATGAGACTAAAGACAGTCTGTTCTGTGAGTTGATATGTGTGACATCTTCAGGTCTAGATTCTCATATCAGTAAAATGCACAGCACTTACTTAAAAACCACTTTAATACCAAGCAAAAGAATTAAATACGATTTTTCTTTTATAGAAGAAAATGCCCATGTTTATACAGACACTCTCTCTCTCTTTCACGTGCACACACACACACACACACACACACACACACACAAATACCTCCTTCAATTAAAGACAAGACTTACATGATTCATAGTAATAGCATTGTTTTTTGCCAAAACCATTGGGATGGAGTCCATAAGGCTGGAGAACTTGAATTTATCTGGGTGCTGACGGTAAATGTGATCACTCAAAATCTGGGTAGCTCTCTTATTCTTCTCATCCTCCAGAGAGCCACTAGGTAACCAGCCAATGCCTCTTAGCCACTGAAGGTCGGACTTATACAAATTCTGAAATTACAGGTGACAAGCCACTTAACATAAGCATAAAAATATGCCCCTAAAGAAATAAAATTATATATTATTTATTTTACTAGACTATAGATATTTAAATGGTTGAATTCTTGGGAAATTTACAAATTTTGGTATGTGTTCTGAAGCAATGGAATAGTCAAATTAGAAGCATATTTTGGAAAATATTTTATTTTAGATAGTATTTTAAATAGTAGCACACAGAAAATGATCCAACTCTTCTAGATCAGAATATTAGAGGCTTTCACCAAAGCAATGAGGGTTTTGTTGGCTCTTTGTGGGATAATGGTGCATCCAGATATTTAGGGGACTGGATGGGGCATGGGCATTAATCTAGGGACACAGAACTCAGTTGTGTAAACTCAACACCACTTACTTTAGGGAAAATTTTCTTCTTAGGAAAACAGCCATGGTATTTAGTTAGCCAAAGGAAAATCTTAGACTCACATCGCTCTGGAGGTCATAGGCCTGTCGAGCATGGATGACGTCATTCTGGTCAGGCAGGCACGTCCACTGGTGCAGGTAGTTCTTGTAGTCTACGTCACTGACTAAGGTCTGGCACTTCTTGGCCAGGACCACTCCTAGCATGTCCACTGGGCTGCTGAACTTGGTCTTCCACTTCTCGAAGTCCTTCTTGTACTCCCTGTCACTCTGGATCTTGGCCACATGCATGGACCACATCATCTTGGGGTCATCTTTGATGTCCCGGGCTCCAATGTGGTGGCCAAGCTGCTTGCGAAAGCCTTCCTTATATTTGTACTGAAGAAAAAAAATATTCCTTGATGCTTACTAGATTAACTTATGTTGCAATTACAAAGCACATGAACTCTACATGTTTCACAAAGCCTAGAGAGCCCCAGAATTACGATACTTGTAGGAAAGGTTAAAGGCTAACTCCAGGTAGAAATGTCACACATAATACATTTCATACAAATTCCAGCTACAAATACCTTGGGTTTATCCTCATCCCATACTACATCTTTGGGATCATTCCACTCTATTTTAATTTGTTACTCCTTGGAAGATTCTGTTCAATTTAAGATTAAATTGAAATGGCTTTAAAGTGATAAATTGTAATCAAATCAATATAAACAGTGGATAAAGTCTTACTTCACTGGCAATTTCTCGGGATGCTTTTGCAGCTTTGATTGGTATGGCATCAAGAGGAAGATCGTAACCTTTTTTCCTCAATTCCTCATAACCCATTCGGTAGAGTTTCTGTTAAGAGATGAAGATCACTTTGGGTAAAGCTGTTTTCCATAAACAACTGCAGCATAATGAATGCAATGTGCTAAATATTTTAAGAGTCCCTGAAATAGTATCTGCTCTAGAATACTCAAATGTAATTGGAAATTATGCCCATTGATTGCTAATGATCCTATTTTAAACTGTAAAGCTCTTCAATTACCCAAATCAACATAATTAAATTTTAGCTCTTCCCAAATATTTCTGAGAATGAGGCAGAAGTAAATTGATAGAGAAGTGAAATAAAATATCATTTAGGTGCTGTTTTCCAATTAACTTTGAGTGTTTCATTGGAAGTTTTTGCTAGACGAGAGTAATGCTTTTCATGGGGAAAAAGTATGCCTAATGGGCTGCCTCTTTCACACAGCTAACAGGTAGCAAAATAGCCTATTTTACAATATAGAGCTGTCCATAGTAGGGTCTGCATCTGGAGGTAAGAAACAAAATCCTTCATAGTTTTTTAAATCTAAGATTTTTTTGGAGGAAATTTAAATTTTGAATATAAAAGCTCAAGTGAAATACTTTCTTCAGATTTGTTACATAATGAAATATCTGAGAATACAATTTAATGCACTTTATTCTGAAACCAGATTGTTTAAAATGACTTTTGATCTTGGAATGTGTCCATATTTTAGTCATTTGTGGCATTATCCTAATACATTATTTAATGTTGAAGCCTTTCTATTAGAGTTTAGAATTTGTCTTTAAAATATTTAATTTTTACATCTACAGATTTCAGGAGATTCTGCTATGAAGACAATAAAAGTAAAAATGGAATTCTCCTGCATGGGTTTTTTAATGTTCATTCATTTGAAATTTCATTGAGTTTTGTGTGTATTGGGCGCTATACTAGCTAGGCACTGTAAGCCCAATACAAATTGTCTCTGACCCTGAGGAGCTCCCATTCATACAGGGAAGAGCAATATAAACCATTATATTATGATGATATGTGTCATAAAGAACTACAAGGAACAGACAGCACAGACCCCCAACTCTGCCTGAGATAGGGAGTGCCAATTATTTTGATATTCAACCTAAAAACCACTAAATAAGGAATCTAAGTCACATGTAGTTCATTAAACAAAATCATTCAGACATGCAATTCATCTCCAATTCTTTGCCTTAGAAGCAATTAAAAGCTTTCTGAAAAACATGAATTTGGAAACTTACATCACTTGTATTGATTAAGTTTGCTTTAGCCAGAATAATGTCAGGTGTATCAGGCATGATGTGGATTTGAGTCTTGTCCTTGTCCCAAGCTTCTCTATAAAGTCTCTAAAATGAGAAAAAAGAGCTTTTCAGTGGTTTCATTCAAATAGTGAATGACATCATAAACTTCAAGCAGGATCACTGAATTCATCTGAATTAGGGGTTTTAACTGATAGCATAAGCAGATAACATGAACAGAAAATAAGTAGTGGTTTTTTGTTTTTGGTTTTTTTTTTTTAGTTGCCTGGGATATAACTATCTTTCAAAATATAAAGTATGGATTACCTTCTCAAGATTACAAATATCCCTGCCCATTAGAGATCAATCCAAGTAATGAGAGTTTCTGCCATGATCATCAAATAGAACAGAAGTTCTCCATCTGATTATAAAGGTCTCCCTCACTGTTTATCTGGGAGATAGTCCTTCCCTTCTCAAAAAATGACATATTTGAGGTATATTTAGAAATTTGAGTCACAGTCCCTATGCATTTTATTATTTATGGCTCTAATAATTTGGGTGGATTAGGATCCCAAGAGAATTCTGTATGGAATTTATCAAAATGTCTTCTATGTCCCAGAGCCATCCGCTATCTTTCTTCTATGGAAGACAAGACAACCCAAACAAAAATTTCATTTGTTTACTAAAACAAGGGGGTGAAAGTTTGATAAAAAACAGAGACCTGTCAGAGAATCTCCTCACAAGACAAGTATCAATTACAAAAGATTAAATATTAATTTGACAGTGGAGAAACCTCTCAATACCACTTTAACTAAGTGATCAAAAATCAAATGATCAGTATTGGAATGCAAAGATATCATGGATCACCTGATAGGACATACGGAGGAGGGTACTACATGTGATGTCCTGCTAAAAGTACAAGACCTGAATCAAATCATGAGGAAACAATAGACCCAAACTGTTGAAGATTCTGCAAAACAACTGGCTTATGTTCTTCCCAGATGTCAAGGACTTGGAAGACAAAGGAAGAATGAGGAGCCAGTCCAGATTAAAGGAGACTACAGACACCACAAACAAATGCAGGATGTGATCTTGGATTGCATTCTGGATCAGAAAATAGTTTTTATTTTGTATAAAGGACATTCATGATAAAACTGAATAAATTCTATGGACTAGTATTGTTTCAAAGCTAATTTCCTGATTTTGATAATTGCACTGTGGCTTGGTAAAAGAATGTTCTTGTTTTCAAGAAATGCACACTAAAGTATTTGGGGATAGAGAGGCATCAATGCAGCAACTTACATATATACAACAGAAAAAAATAGGAAAAAAAAAAGCAAGTGTAACTAATGTTAACAATTGGGGAATTGGGATAAAGAAAGAGATATGCATACATAATTACATTTATATATTTATCATATATATTTAAATTATTTGTACTATTTTTGCAACTTTTCTCTATGCCTGAAATTATTTCAATATAAAAACTTGAGAAGTCTCATTGGTTCCTTGAACTTGTCAGTTTCCCCTTAAGGCACTTAGTGTGGGTTACAGGGGTTGATGCTTTTCTCCTTCCTGCACATGCACATAACCCACAGAAGCTAAGACCTTCAGGATAAAAACAAAGCAAGGCTTGTCGATTTCCACATATGTTTATCTTGGTTTTGTGCTAACCTTTCTGATTAAGATGAGATATTCTCAACCTCAGCACTATTGGTATTGTATCCTGGAGTATTCCTCATTGAAGGGATCTTGTCCTGTATGTTTCTGGAATGTTTAGCAGCGTCCCTGACTTTTATCCACTAGATGCCAGTAGCATGCCAGCCTCAAGTTGTGACAACTGAAAAGATCTCTAGGTGTTGCTAAATGTCCCTGGTTGAGAACCACTAAGTTGGACCATTTCTTCAATGGTGTCATTTTCACCACAACCCTGCCCCACCCTCCCTGAAAAACAAGAAATGCTAGTATTTGTTTATCCTGAGATACATGTATTGGTTTATTATTCAAAGGAGAGGGGTGCTTGGGTGGCTCAGTCGTTAAGCGTCTGCCTTCAGCTCAGGTCAGGATCCCAGGGTCCTGGGACTGAACCCTGCCTCGGGTCCCTGCCCAACGGAAAGCCTGATTCTCCCTCTCCCATTCCCCCTACTTGTGTTCCCTCTCTTGCTGTCTCTCTCTCTCCTTTTTTTTTTTTTTTAAGATTTTATTTATTTATTTGACAGAGATCACAAGCAGGCAGAGAGGCAGGCAGGTCAGCAGGCTTCCGGCAGAGCAGAGAGCTCAATGCAGGGCTCCATCCCAGGACCCTGAGATCATGACCTGAGCTGAAGGCAGCGGCTTAACCCACTGAGCCACCCAGGTGCCCCTAAATAAATAAAATCTTAAAAAAATTAATAATTTTTTTTTAAAAAAAGGAGAAACAGAGGGCTCAAGGATCCACATGGCCCTTCTCCAAGGCCTTAAGGTATCTATACCTCCACATTGCTACAAACAGGGCATACTGCTGAAGAGGTCTGTTCCGAGGCATTTTTAATGTTGATAAATTTCATGATTGAAGGTTTCTCTCTTGCCCACTTTATTAGTTCAGAGCTCTGTACACGGCTCTGTTTCATGGAGAAAAGGGGGAGCTATTTTGCATAAATTTGTTGCTTTATTAGTCAGCCTATTGGATTCAAATTACCATCATAAGAAAAAGAAGAAAAGAAAACCTGAATATTTATAATAAAGCTGACAGGTCAGCATTTATTATAAATTTTGGATACAAAAATTGCAAGAAGCCCATGAAAGGTTGATTGGGAAGAGAGGAGCTACAATTTCTCAAATGCTTACCATAAGCTGGTTATGAGGTTTCTAATAAAACTAATATATATGATAGGTGTAAAATATATAGCAGAAGTAATCAGATCCTTCTAAGACCCAGACAATTATTACTATGCATCAATTTAAACTTTCTTACCTGTTCCAAAATCTCAGTGCACATCATTCAACTTTCTGTAATTTTCAGGGTTATGCTTCTCACTGAACAATGATGAGTACTCTTTCCCTTTGCATAGAATTACTCTACACTGCTATCTTTTATTTATTTAATTCAATAAATATTTAGAGTTACATGCCACACACTGGTATCAGTGCTGGAGAGGGAAGTAAGTTGAAGATGGGATATATTCACACACATACACACACATGTATATATGTATGATATTACCTACGTGTCTTGACTTGGCGAAGCTAAATGTATTATAAAAGTTTGGCAGAAAATACACTCTTTATAACACTTCCATTTGCCTGTGCAAAGTACTCAAAATACCGCCCGTTCATACACTTTACCCCAACAACAACAACGCAAAGTCTGGGTCTTTAACACATTCAAGTTTCAAAGAAAAAAAAGTATGTTTGATAGTGTTCTCATTTACAGGATGGTTAGTTGGTTGGCTGGATGAATGGATGGATGGATGGATGGATGGATGGATAAATAAATAAATAAATAAGAAAATTTTAGATGACGAAAATTGGTACTAACACATTTTACGTGATTCAGTATAGGGTAGTTGATAATTCAAATGAAGCAACCAACATTACGTATCATGCTGTGTTGTGCTATGCTGTAGGATATGAAGCTATGCTAGCCTACTAATTATTAAGCAAATGCTATTGAGCACCTACCAGTTATCAGGCACTATAACTTTTCTATTTATTTCTAAAGAGTTACTCACATCACTCCTATTTTTGGCATTTGTCTTTGCCAGAACTATGTCCATGGCATCGGGAATGCTGGTGAATTTGTTTCTGTCTGGGGGCTGACGGTATTTCTTCTCACTGATGATTTCTGAAGCCCGTTTGTTCTTTTCTGCCTCCAAAGAACCCAGGGGACTCCATCCTATGCCTCTTAGCCACTCAAGGTCAGACTTATACAGATTCTGTGAAAATACAAAGCACTCCATCAAAAGCCCATCCTCATTTGGACCCTCGACTCAAGTGATTCTACACATTACAAACAGATGCATTTTAGATATTCAATAACAACTCCTCTTTTTACCTTGTCTCTCTGTGACCAAATGGCTACTCAAATAGTAATATATAAGCCATTCAATTAAATAGAAACTGACCTCACTCTGCAGTTGATAAACTTTTTTAGCTTGAATAACATCATTCTGGTCAGGCAGGCATGTCCACTGGTGCAGGTAGTTCTTATAGTCTACATCACTGACTAATTGCTGACATTTCTTGGCCAGCACCACTCCTAACATGTCCACTGGGCTGCTGAACTTGGTCTTCCACTTCTCGAAGTCCTTTTTGTATTCTCTTTCACTCTGCATTTTGGCTACATTCATGGATAGCACAAGCTTTGGATCATCTTGCAGACTCCGGAATCCAATATGGTGGCCAAGTTGTTTGCGGTAGCCTTGTTTGTATTTAAACTGAAATCAAAAGAATCAGTTCTTTTATTAACATAAACAAAGATCATGTGAAGCTCAACAATCTGAGCTTAATTAAAAGCTCCATATGCATTTTTGGCATGTCTGTTTTCCAAAACTGAAAAGAGAAAAGTGATGTCCCTGTTAATTTAGTAAGAAATGTAAGAACTTACATAAACGCTTCCAGAAAAAAATGTAATGTAGTTGATTCTCAGGGAAGATTATGCTAAATTCTAACTAGAGACAAAAATATATGCCAGGAGGTGCTAGACATTGGGTATGCAGACCTTAGGGTAACATTTGCACAAAACTCTTTTGATAGCCTTATGGGAGTGATCTGAAAATATGGGTTGCATGGCTAAGAAATAAGAAAGATTCAGGACTTGAGCAACAAGAGTTATGGTATAGATTAACTTATTAAGCAGTAGGAATTTTAGTGGTTTGCTATGTGGTTATATATTATAATCTTGTCCTGTTCAGGATCCATACCTTCATGCACATGTAGCTACAAAAAGCTAAATACATTAGATTAGAAAGAGAATTCTTCAAGATCTCAACATATTGCCAAGACAAGTCAAATGAACTACATAAATTTAAGAAAAGTGAAATCCACTATTTAGATTTAACTGGGAAAAAACTGCATTAGTACTGGATGACTATTGTAATAGTAACAATAATAACAATAGTAATAATAGCATTTACTTGATGTTAGGTGCCTGGGCTACTCCTTCATGGAGTTAGGTCCTACTCTCACTTCATACCCAGAGTCACAATTATATATATTATAAATACTCAGGAGTTTAGGTTGACTATAAGTTCAGTATGGGCAAGCTGACAAAGCTGCTTATAAAACTAATGTTAAAGATTCTGCAGGGACACAGATAAAAACAAGTCAGAAACTCATTTACTCTGGCCTAACCTCCTGTGACAGGGAAGTACCACTAAATTTGGGCACAATATTTTGAGAAGGATACTGAAAAAAATAGAACAAATCACAAGTAAAGTGACGAGCTTTTCAAGAGTCATGAATAATCAGAATACTGAAAGACTTATAAAACTAAAACCAAGGAGAATAACTAAAAACGTGTAAAATGAAGAGGTATCAGGTGGAATAAGAAATAAGCTACTTTGTGATATTCTAGAACAGACTTAGAGTTGATCAACAACATAATCAAATTCAAAATAGGGAACTATATAATGACAACTAAAGATGATCCAACAAGAAAATGACCTGCTCTAAAGGGGCACATAAAATTTTTTTATGTGCAAAATTTTTTCATGTGTAAATGTTCACAGACCAGATGACCACCTGTTGAAGGTGGAGAGAAGGACATTGAGTGGGAGACTGCATTAAAAAGCTTTTGTGTTGGGGCACCTGGGTGGCTCAGTGGGTTAAAGCCTCTGCCTTCGGGCTTGTGTCATGATTCCAGGGTCCTGGGATCGAGCCCCACGTCGGGCTCTCTGCTCAGCAGGGAGCCTGCTTCCCCCTCTCTCTCTGCCTGCCTCTCTGCCTACTTGTGATCTCTGCCTGTCAAGTAAATAGATAGAATCTTTGAAAAAAAATAAAAAATAAAAAATAAAATTACAAAAAAAAGCTTTTGTGTTGTCTAACTAAATTTATGATTCTAATTTATTAAATTAAGTACTCATAAAAATCTCTAATTTCCTTAATTTTTAAAAAGATTTTATTTAATTGATTTGACAGAGATCACAGGGAAGCAGGCTCCCCACTGAGCAGAAAGCCCGATGAGGGGCTCGATCCCAGGACCCTGGGATCATGACTTGAGTAAGCTGAAGGCAGAGGCTTTAACCCACTGGGCCACATAGGCACCCCTCTAATTTCCTTAAATTTTATAGAATATAAAAACTATTTGAGGAGTACCTAGGTGGCTCAGTTGGTTAAGTGTCCAGCTCTTGATTTTGGCTCAGGTTATGATCTCAAGGTTGTGAGGTTGAGCCCTGTGTCAGCTCTGCATTCAGCAGGGAGTCTGTTAGAGATTCTCTTTCTCTTCCTCACCCTCTTCCCCTCCCCCAATTCATCCTCTCTCTCTAAGATAAATAAATAAATTTTTTAAAAAAGTTTGAAACTAAGAGGAGATATAATTTCTACAATGGTGAGAAAGTTCACATAAAGTTAATTTTAGGGTAAGACTTCAAATAGTTCTAACTAATGGTTTCACACAAAAAGAAATCAGCTACTATCAAAAGTATAGTTAGGAAATCACTGATGCTATTTCTTCAGTTTCTAAATAATCTTCACCTCATGTAGAATACATAACATTAAATGCTCCTGCGGGAACATTCAAGCATCATTATTGCTGTAGGTTCTTTGGCATGTTGATTCATTCTAATAAGGAACTGACCAGCAAGACAGTGAGTGAGCAATAATAAATTATCTAATTGATTTTCCCACATTTCTAGAGTGCCACAAATGAACTGATTTAAAGAAGATTTCCCCGGGACGCCTGGGTGGCTCAATGGGTTAAAGCCTCTGCCTTCGGCTCAGGTCATGATCTCAGGGTCCTGGAATGGATCCCTGCATCGGGCTCTCTGCTCTGCAGGGAGCCTGCTTCCTCCTCTCTCACTGCCTGCCTCTCTGCCTGCTTGTGATCTCTCTCTGTCAAATAAATAAAGAAAATCTTTTTAAAAATAAATAAATAAATAAAAATAAAGAAGACCTTCCCTTCTATTCTTAGAATTCATTGCCAGATGCTGTCTTTACACAATTTTTCTCCAACCCAAGTCCTTGTCTTGTTTTAAAAAATTTTAAGATAAAAATTCCACCAGCATTTTTCAAAGAGCTAAAACAAACAATCCTAAAATTTGTATGGAACCAGAAGAAACCCAAAATTGCTAATGTTGAAAAAGAAAAACAAAACTGGGGTCATCATGTTGCCTGACTTTAAACTTTACTACAAAGCTGTGATCACCAAGACAGCATGGTACTGGTACAAAAACAGATGCACAGACCAGTGGAACAGAGTATGGAGTCCAGATATGGACCCTCAACTCTATGATCAAATAATGTTTGACAAAGCAGGAAAAAATATACAGTGGAAAAAAGACAATCTCTTCATAAATGGTGCTGGGAAAATTGGGCAGCTATGTATAGAAGAATGAAACAACCATTCTCTCACACCATACACAAAGATAAACTCGAAATGGATAAAAGACCTCAACGTGAGGCAAGAATCCATCAGAATCCTAGAGGAGAACACAGGCAGTAACCTCTTTGACATTAGCCACAGCAACTTTAAACATAGGCAGTAATCTCTTTGACATCAGCCACAGCAACTCTGGAGACAAGATATGTCTCCAAAGGCAAAGGAAACAAAAGTGAAAATGAACTTTTGGGACTTCATCAAGATCTAAAGCTTCTGCACAGCAAAGGAAACAGTCAACAAAACAAAGAGGCAACCCACGGAATGCGAGAAGATATTCACAAATGACAGTATAGACAAAGGGCTGATACCCAAGATCTGTAAAGAACTCCTCAAATTCAATACACACAAAACAGTTAATCATATAAAAAAAATGGGCAGAAGATATGAACAGACACTTCTCCAAAGAAGCCATACAAATGGCTATCAGACACATAAAAAAATGTTCATCATCATTAGCCATCAGGGAGATTCAAATCAAAACCACATTGAGATATCACCTTACACCAGTTAGAATGGCCAAAATCAAAAAGAGAGTTAACAAGTGTTGGAGAGGATGTAGAGAAAGGGGAACACTTTTACACTGTGGGCGGGAATGCAAGTTGGTGCAGCCACTTAGGAAAACAGTGTGGAGATTCCTTAAGAAATTAAAAATAGAGCTTCCCTATGACCCTGCAATTGCACTACTGGGTATTTACCCCAAAGATACAGATATAGTAAAAAGAAGGGCCACCTATACCCCAATGCTCATAGCAGCAATGGTCACAGTCACCAAACTGGAAAGAACCAAGATGCCCTTCAACAGATGAATGGATAAAGAAGATGTGGTCCATAAATACAATGGAGTATTATGCCTCCATCAGAAAGGATGAATACCCAACTTTTCTATCAACATGGGCAGGACTGGAGGAGATTATGCCGAGTGAAATAAGTCAAACAGAGAGAGTCAATCATCATGTGGTTTCACTTACTTGTGGAACATAAGGAATAACATGGAGGACATGGGGAAATGGAGAGGAGAAGTGAGTTGAGGGAATTTGATGGGGGAGGTGAACCATGAGAGACTGTGGACTCTGAAAAACAAACTAAGGGTTTTGGAGGGGAGGTTGGTGGGGAGTTGGGTGAGCCTGGTGGTGGGTATTATGGAGGGCAAGTATTGCATGGAACACTGGGTGTGGGGTATAAACAATGAATTCTGCAACACTGAAAAGAAATTAAAAAAATAAAAGAAGAAAAGTATATTAAAAATTTTTAAGAGATAGTACTTCCTCTGAAATTCCAAAGTCCTCTGAAATTTTTTAGGTTAATTCTTAGATTTAACAAAATGACGTGTTGATCTATATACAGAATATCAAAGTCAAATATTTGCAAAAATTTAACTAATCAATAAGAATTGTACCTAGTTTATTCACCAAATTTATTATCCTTTCCAATCATAACTAGAAGTTGTCTTGTGAACAAATATCCCTATTTTATGAACTTTGGAGCCAGATAGATATCCAACAAAAAGTTAAGCTCTCTGAAACTTAAACCCAAATTCCTGAAACTTCCTAAATTTTTTATGCCCCAAGGTAATTTATTATCATTATGTAGATATAAGAATGGGTTAAATAAAAAGAAGTGGCATCTAACTTTTAAATATGTGCATATAAAAATTTATCAACATCAGGACATTGAGGTTGATTTATTCTCTGGCACTTTGAATTTGTCTAAAATAGATAAATACAAAACAAATTATTTTCAGGCAAGCAAGGGAAAACTGAAATCTCTGGTTTCTTTGTAAAGTCTAGAAACATTGCATCTTAGTATAATGGATCTCACAGGTCCTCTGACTCAACTTGTGTTCAGGAAGCTCTTATTTTGATACTGAATCAGTAAGAAAGAAAGCAAATTTTCAGTAAATGAAGAGGGGAGGTAGGAGAAGATGAAGGGAATGGCATTACATTTTGACAGGCAAGGCCTGTCTGTAAAAGTAGTCACCAGCATGAAGGTACCTGATTCAGATAAAATGCATCATAAAAGCCAAACAAGCCAAACTTACATCACTAGCAATGTCTGTTGAAGCTTTGGCCAACTGTACAGAAATTGCATCAGGTGGGAGATCATAGCCTTTCTTCAGAGCTTCTTCCCATCCGAGTTTATAGAGTTTCTGGAAATGAAACATATAACTTAGCATTATTCAGTAAATATTAGAACCCCAGGGGATTACTGAACCAAAATTTACCCAGAGAGCAGGCAGGAGATTCTATCATCTACCTTATCTCTAAAGATACAGATAAAACCAAACCAAGCTCTTTTAGGGGAGAACTGACTTAGTATTACAGGATCTTGCTTCAGTTTTCTGGCTCTGAGAAAAGGCTCAGTTACAAGAGACACAGTACAGTTTTAGAATAGCTTTTCTGTTCAGATACTGTTTGGGCATATCAAGTATATCAGGTGCTTTCTCCCTGCTGTTAAGTGCAGTCTAGACTCACTGTTTTAGTCACAGATGTTAAAATAACTGGTAACCAAAAAAAGTCAGGAAACAAAATTTTGATAATCCAAGTGATAAAAGTAATAGATACTGATGTACCTTTTATGAGGTACAATAAATGAATTAATCTTTATGAACGAAATTTATTAAAATTTTGCATGTGTGTTAAAACTGAATATTAACAAAAACAGTTGAAAGTCATCCAGAACTTACTATGTGCTAAGTACTGTGTTGAGAGCCTTACATGGAAATTTCTCATTTGGTCCTCATCAATAAGCACTATTATGGTCCCAATTTTAGGGATGAGGAAACTAAGGCTTAGACCCGATGTTATATAACTCACAAATGGCAAAGCCAAAAACCCATACCAGATCTGTCTGATGCAATTTTTTCTTTCAACAATTATCTATCGATTTCCTTCTCTGTGCCAAGTACAATGAGTACTGAGATAAAGAAAACCAGCACAGTGCCGGTCTCCACAGAGCACAAGAGTCACAGCTAAAGCTCTTGCTTTTAATCACCATATTCTGCAGCATCTCTAACTTGCCAGTTTAAGTCATTCATTTTTATTACTTTGGCATTTTCATCAATTATTTACCATTACATCATTTAAAAAGTTTAATTACTTTCAAGCCGAATTCTGATATAGCTTTACCTGACTGTACAGAGTTTGATTCTGCTTGGCTTGTAAAATATCTGGTGTGTCTGGCATCACATGAATCTTGGTTTTATCTTTGTTCCAGTCAACGGTATATAAGTACTAGGAAGTTAGGAGAAAAAAGACATTTGTTATTTGAAGGACAAACAGAAAAGAAAAAGGTGTAACAGAGCATTTGAATTCACTCAATTTGAATTAGATTAAATTTAGTAACTGAAGTGGTATATGGCTCAGAAAAGGCACCAAAAACAAACTCAGATTTTTTAAAAAGTAATATTTTTGGATATTTCCTATCTTCTAGAATTATTTGAAAGTTTTTAGTATATAATAATTTTTAAAAACAAGATATTTTTAAGAAATAAAATAAAAAGATTTCCAACTCAATTTAGAATGTCAGGGGAAATAAAAGTAAGAAGTAGGCAGAAGAAAATGATGTAGGGACATGCTCTGGAACAGTCTGTCAGACCCCAGAAACAGAGGACCCAAACTAGATTTCCCAAACATGAACCAGGGGTTACTAGCCCTGCCTTGCTGGGAGCTGTAGGGAAGGACAGTTGTATAGAAAGATGGCTGTCTACCTTGTTCATGGTTTGTGCATTCTGTTTGGCAAGAACCATATCCATGGAGTCATTCAGCTTCTTAAACTGGAAGTTGCTAGGATGCTGGCGGTATTTCTGATCACTGGCATATTCAGTTGCTTTCTTGGCCTTTTCCACTTCTAGGGAACCAGCTGGACTCCAGCCAAGCCCTTTGTACCACTCATTGTAGTCCTGCTTGTATTCATTCTATAAAAAGAAGAGACAAATTCTAATTTACCTTTTCAATTACTTTACTTTTATCAATTCAGACACAAAAGTATAGCATCGAAGACTGTGATCTCCATTCCCATGCTAGGAATCCAAACATCACCCAGAAAGAACAGAGACTTACATCACTCTGTATGCGATTCATATTCCTGCTCAGCTCAATGCTCATGGCATCTGGAAGGAGGATGTACTTGTGAATCAAATGCTTATAGTTGGCGTTGGTGATGTTGGCTTGGGCATCCTTGGCAGCCGTGACACTGAGCATGTCAGCAGGGGTGTGGTAGCTGGTCTTCGTATTCTCGTAGTTTTTCTTGTACTCCCGATCAGACTGCATCTTAGCCACTTGCATGGAATGGACTAATTTGGGATCATCCTCAAGGCTACGGAAACCAACCATCTTCCCCTTCTCCTTTTCATAATTGTATTTGTATTTATACTGTGAAAAAATTAGTTTGTTAGAGCAATTGCCTTGACTAGAAACATTCTAGTATTAACAGTCTATGTTTCATAAAAAGTGACACTTGTGTGAAGTGTGTAAGCCTGATGATTCACAGACCTGTACCCTGGGGCAAGTAATACATTATACATTAATAAAAATAATTAATAAAAAAAATAAGGACATAAGAATGAAAAAAAAAAGTGATACTTGTGTAGAATCCTAGTTTATAAAACATGCTGATTACTGCCCTCCCTGCCCCGTTTTACAGATGAGTAACCCAGAGAGGTGAGTGACATGCTAAGGTCACTAAGGACTAGAACCAAGAACGTAATGATGATATACCACACTCACTGGCACACGTACTCTGTTGTTGTACACTACTGTTAGGATCAGAGATCTTTAGCAGTTGATAACAGTATAGCAAGTGAGAGAAAAAGGCAGAATGTTCTAAGCAGTTTACTGCTGCCCTAAGAAATCATCCAGTCAGGATTTTACTGCAAAAAATAGGCTTAGTGTATGACATACACAGTATCATTATAGAGTAGCTTTATAGTTGTGGAGCTCCTTTTCCTTTAAGACTTTCTATACTGGTATAATGGGGAAGAAATTTTACTATTTATCACTCAACTTCTTTCTAGAAAGGGAGGATCCTGATAGATGGAAAACTTATTCTGCCTATCTCCTGTGAGTCTGAGTGTGCAAGTTAGCGGGGAGGAGACTCGGGGAGCCGAATTACTCCAGAATAGAGGGAAAAGAATTTTGAGATTTCAGGGCAATGCAGTGGTGGCATAGGGATGGACAGGTAGGAAAGATGAACAGGCACAGACTATGAGAGAGAAAGTGTCACTGCGGGGGAGAGGGGCGGGGGCTAAGGAAAAACTACTCTGAGAAGTGTTCCCCCCATTACCCTCAAACCACACGGTAGTACTGTGAGAAGATTTCTTGCATAAACAACCAATGAAAGAACCAAGTTTCGTATAGGTGTTATGTTATGGGAGTGGTGAGCTGGCACACCAGCTCTCTGGAAGGAAAAAGCCCTGATCTGTCGTGTTTGTCCGTCTCTGTGGTATAAATACTCCCGCCATGGCTGGTGTCAAGCTACCAAGAATTTAACAACTGGCTTGCAAAACTCCTGATTATTTAATAATCAGCCGTCATGAGTCCAAAAGATCAGCATCTCTAGCACACCATTTAATGAGAGCTCCTGCTAGGAAGAGACTTCCTAAGAGGCAGGAAGTAAGAACAACCCAAATCTTTCACCAAGAAAGCTTGGTGAAGGGCTTTGGATTTCTACAGGCCATAGCGCTGGAGATGGAGTTCAAAGAAAATTCACCTAGATCTCATGAGCCAGGGAGAGCACACAGATATGTAGTCATAATGTGGTTAGCATTCTCTTTGTTTTTGTTTTTGTTTTCAGATATACCAGAGAAAACAAAAGACCAAACCTAAAAAGCATTCACAGAATACAAGGAGGCCATTGTGAGCAGGTACACTTCCCCCCTGTATCTTTTCCACTGAGTGTTTCCAAAATTCAGCCCTCACTATTTTGGTAAATTAGGAAAAAAATCCTAGTCAGGTGAGTGTTTTCCTTCAGACTTACATCACTTGCAATATCTCTTGAGGCTTTGGCAGCTTTGATAGGAATTGCATCAGTTCTGAGATCATAGCCTTTCTTTCTAGATTCTTCCAAAGAAAGTTTGTAGAGTTTCTGTAAAGAGAGGCAAGGGAATAATGTTCTTCTAAATAGGAAAGCCTGGGTTTATTTGAAGATCGTAAACTAGCACTGTGGTATCGTTTTTATTTTTGAGAATGCTTCACTGGTGGTTTGATGGATAAATGTTCTTATAAATAACAAAATTGTGTTTGAAAAAAGTCACACCCGAACATATCTTCAGGAAACCACTGGAAAAAGTAAAACTTAATGGTTTCCATTAGGTTATAAAATATGTTTAAAAATGTGAAAGCTCAGTAGATTTGCACTGATACATTTTTATCAGTTAAAAGTCAAGAGAAGACTACAAAACAACCATACTCTTACATCAAAAGTAAACTTCACTATTTTGCAATCGACACTTTTATTTATGTAACTGTGTGGATTCTACAATCCAAAAATAAGTCATCAACCACAAATCCCTGTATAATTCAGGAAAAACAGAAAACACTGGTAGGATTAGAGATTTCCTAGCAACCATGGTTAGGTTGAGAAATAAAGTGAAATAAAACGCATTTTCTGTGTTGAACATGCCTTGTTATGGAGCTTGCTCCAAATTCTTCAAAATGTTCTTCTTCCCTTCCCACTTAACTTTTTCTCAAGAACCCTTCTTTAGGACCATCTCAAAGCCTTGGTAGAGAGACTCCAGGAACTAGGTCCTGGGATTCTCACTTCCTTTTTCTCTTTTGGGGCCCCCAAGCCCTTCTCTTCCTACCAAGTCTCTTAGAGAATGAGTACCCGCTCCTAAACAAAATCCAGCTGCCCTTCAAATTCCTAACTGCAGGGCCCAAGTCCCATCCACAGGCCAGCTCCAACTCTTAGCAAAGCAAGATTAGAAAGAGAAAGATGCTCATTTGCATATTCCTACTCTTATTTTCAAAACATTCATTCTTATAATTGAGAGACATTGATTAGTTTATACTGGTTCGAAGTCCGGAATTGTGATGCCACCAACGTTGGCTTTCTTTTTCAATATCCCTTTGGCTATTCGAGGTCTTTTCTGGTTCCATATAAATTTTAGCATTATTTGTTCCATTTCTTTGAAAAAGATGGATGGTACTTTGATCGGAATTGCATTAAATGTGTAGATTGCTTTAGGTAGCATAGACATTTTCACAATATTTATTCTTCCAATCCAGGAGCATGGAACATTTTTCCATTTCTTTGTGTCTTCCTCAATTTCTTTCATGAGTACTTTATAGTTTTCTGAGTATAGATTCTGTGTCTCTTTGGTTAGGTTTATTCCTAGGTATCTTATGGTTTTGGATGCAATTGTAAATGGGATTGACTCCTTAATATCTCTTTCTTCTGTCTTGCTGTTGGTGTAGAGAAATGCAACTGATTTCTGTGCATTGATTTTATATCCTGACACTTTACTGAATTCCTGTATAAGTTCTAGCAGTTTTGGAGTGGAGTCTTTTGGGTTTTCCACATATAGTATCATATCATCTGCGAAGAGTGATAATTTGACTTCTTCTTTGCCAATTTGGATGCCTTTAATTTCCTTTTGTTGTCTGATTGCTGAAGCTAGGACCTCTAGTACTATGTTGAATAGCAGTGGTGATAATGGACATCCCTGCCGTGTTCCTGACCTTAGTGGAAAAGCTTTCAGTTTTTCTCCATTGAGAATGATATTTGCAGTGGGTTTTTCATAGATGGCTTTGATGATATTGAGGTATGTGCCCTCTATCCCTACACTTTGAAGAGTTTTGATCAGGAAGGGATGCTGTACTTTGTCAAATGCTTTTTCAGCATCTATTGAGAGTATCATATGGTTCTTGTTCTTTCTTTTATTGATGTGTTGTATCACATTGACTGATTTGCGGATGTTGAACCAACCTTGCAGCCCTGGAATAAATCCCACTTGGTCGTGGTGAATAATCTTTTTAATGTACTGTTGAATCCTATTGGCTAGTATTTTGTTGAGTATTTTCGCATCTGTGTTCATCAAGGATATAGGTCTATAGCTCTCTTTTTTGGTGGGATCCTTGCCTGGTTTTGGGATCAAGGTGATGCTGGCCTCATAAAATGAGTTTGGAAGTTTTCCTTCCATTTCTATTTTTTGGAACAGTTTCAGGAGAATAGGAATTAGTTCTTCTTTGAATGTTTGGTAGAATTCCCCCGGGAAGCCATCTGGCCCTGGGCTTTTGTTTGTTTGGAGATTTTTAATGACTGTTTCAATCTCCTTACTGGTTATGGGTCTGTTCAGGCTTTCTATTTCTTCCTGGTTCAGTTGTGGTAGTTTATATGTTTCTAGGAATGCATCCATTTCTTCCAGATTGTCAAATTTATTGCCGTAGAGTTGCTCATAGTATGTTCTTATAATAGTTTGTATTTCTTTGGTGTTAGTTGTGATCTCTCCTCTTTCATTCATGATTTTATTTATTTGAGTCCTTTCTCTTTTCTTTTTGATAAGTTGGGCCAGGGGTTTATCAATTTTATTAATTCTTTCAAAGAACCAGCTCCTAGTTTCGTTGATTTGTTCTATTGTTTTTTTGGTTTCTATTTCATTGATTTCTGCTCTGATCTTTATGATTTCTCTTCTCCTGCTGGGCTTAGGGTTTCTTTCTTGTTCTTTCTCCAGCTCCTTTAGGTGTAGGGTTAGGCTGTGTACCTGAGACCTTTCTTGTTTCTTGAGAAAGGCTTGTACCGCTATATATTTTCCTCTCAGGACTGCCTTTATTGTGTCCCACAGATTTTGAACCGTTGTATTTTCATTATCATTTGTTTCCATGATTTTTTTCAATTCTTCTTTAATTTCCCGGTTGACCCATTCATTCTTTAGAAGGATACTGTTTAGTCTCCATGTATTTGGGTTCTTTCCAAACTTCCTTTTGTGGTTGAGTTCTAGCTTTAGAGCATTGTGGTCTGAAAATATGCAGGGAATGATCCCAATCTTTTGATACCGGTTGAGTCCTGATTTAGGACCGAGGATGTGATCTATTCTGGAGAATGTTCCATGTGCACTAGAGAAGAATGTGTATTCTGTTGCTTTGGGATGAAATGTTCTGAATATATCTGTGATGTCCATCTGGTCCAGTGTGTCGTTTAAGGCCTTTATTTCCTTGCTGATCTTTTGCTTGGATGACCTGTCCATTTCAGTGAGGGGAGTGTTAAAGTCCCCTACTATTATTGTATTATTGTTGATGTGTTTCTTTGATTTTGTTATTAATTGGTTTATATAGTTGGCTGCTCCCACGTTGGGGGCATAGATATTTAAAATTGTTAAATCTTCTTGTTGGACAGACCCTTTGAGTATGATATAGTGTCCTTCCTCATCTCTTATTATAGTCTTTGGCTTAAAATCTAATTGATCTGATATAAGGATTGCCACTCCTGCTTTCTTCTGATGTCCATTAGCATGGTAAATTCTTTTCCACCCCCTCACTTTAAATCTGGAGGTGTCTTCGGGCTTAAAATGAGTTTCTTGGAGGCAACATATAGATGGGTTTTGTTTTTTTATCCATTCTGATACCCTGTGTCTTTTGACAGGGGCATTTAGCCCATTCACATTCAGGGTAACTATTGAGACATATGAATTTAGTGCCATTGTATTGCCTGTAAGGTGACTGTTATTGTATATGGTCTCTGTTCCTTTCTGATCTACCACTTGTAGGCTCTCTCTTTGCTTAGAGGACCCCTTTCAATATTTCCTGTAGAGCTGGTTTGGTATTTGCAAATTCTTTCAGTTGTTGTTTGTCCTGGAAGCTTTTAATCTCTCCTTCTATTTTCAATGATAGCCTAGCTGGATATAGTATTCTGGGCTGCATGTTTTTCTCGTTTAGTGCTCTAAAAATATCATGCCAGCTCTTTCTGGCCTGCCAGGTCTCTGTGGATAAGTCAGCTGCCAATCTAATATTTTTACCATTGTATGTTACAGACTTCTTTTCCCGAGCTGCTTTCAGGATTTTCTCTTTGTCACTGAGACTTGTAAATTTTACTATTAGGTGACGGGGTGTGGGCCTATTCTTATTGATACTGGTTCAAATAAACCACGGGGAATTATACTTACATCACTCATATTAATTGCATTTGCCTTCGCCAAGACAATCTGGGGGATATCGGGCATAATGTGGACTTTGGTCTTATCAGCCTCCCATGCTTGTTTGTAGAGGTGCTGGAAAGTTTTAAAAAAGAAAAAGTGAAAGTTAGTATTTAAAAATCTTAAAAGGTGTTCATTTTGTGTGTGTGTATATACTTATATATATTTAACTGCACATGAATACCAATATTTTACTATTTTTTTATTTTATTATTTTTATTAGCTAGATCTTATTTTTTTAATTTAAATGGAAAAGGTGCTAATTCAAACAAGACAGCAGAGAGGATGTAAGATAGAAAGTAAGATGATGCCAAGATGAGAACCATAGGAAGAGCAAATGTACACTGAGAGATGTCTTGGCGATCATCAGTTGAATCCTCTTATTGCAGAGTTGAGAAAATCATAGCCCAGAGAAGTAATGCACCTTGCCTAAAGACACACAGCAGGTCTGGGCCATCATTTCCACAACTCTGCAAGAAGAGGCTGATGATTCTTATCTTGGTATCATTATTCTTTTTTTTTTGGTATCATTATTCTGAAATGATTAATAAATCATTGCATTGAAAAAGAAATAAAAGGTTTGACATCTAAAAAATAAATGTGAGCTTATGATAGTTTAAATACTAAAATCTTAAAAGGGATACTGAGATCTGTGCCTTGTCTTTTAGACAAGTCCCTGTCCAAGAGATCAGTCATCTTGACAAATCAGTTTTCTCTCTCAGAAGACTCCAAGGGATTTACTCAGACACTCAGCATAAAACAGCTCTCTCTAGTACAAGTAGGACCATCATGTTCTTTAACTGCTTAATGTTAAAGTCCAAATAATGTTTTTCTTTCTTTTGTTAATCAGCAGCATTTCAAATTATGATCCATACAATATAACCAATGTTGCTGCAATTATTTTATTATTTATAACTTAAAAACCAAAGTTCAAGGTGGATATGCTTTTTGGTCTTGATATCTAACATGGCTAATAAATTTCAAAATACAGTAAGGCTTTTCTAAAGGCTGGAAATATTAATGCAAGGAACTACTTGCAGAGAACAACTGCTCTTGTGATTTGCCCAGAGAAGGTCCTGCTTCGGAATGCCGCTATAGCCACAGGATCGAGAAGTCTCCCTTGATTCCATAAAAGCAGCTAAGAAACTGGAGTGGATCCCAACACCCAGCTGTTGGGCAAATAATTTGCTGATTCAGTGTTGCGGACTTCTACTCAACCTTACCTTAGACAAACAAGACTTCTTTCAAAAATATGCACGAAAAGAAATGACTCCTATTTTCTTATGTCTGTTGGACACAGTGGTTCATTGAACAATTCGGGCGCCACTAATTAGGACTAGATTCATTTTTTAAAATCCACAAGTCCCTTTTTCAAAGCTGAATGAACATTAATTGTGATGCCCTAAAACTATTATCAAAACCTGCAGGTCAAATATAAGAAGGCCTGGCATTTTCCTGTTGTACAAGAAATATTACAATATTGAAAGACTCACTTCATTCATAATTTTTGCATTATTCTGGGCCAAAACCATGTTCATTGAGTCCATCAAAGTGGAATACTTCAAAGTGTCTGGGTGTTGGCGGTACTTCTTTTCACTGATAATCTCCATGGCTTTCTTGTTTTTCTCAGCCTCCAGTGAACCTAGAGGGAGCCATCCAATGCCCTTCATGAAGTCAACGTAGTCAGCTTTGTACTGATTCTGCAAAAGAGGAAATGTTCAGGGATCAGAAGAAACCAAAGCTACCAAGAACCAGGAGTGGGTATTCGATATTTCCTAAGTTCCACTTGAGTTTTCAACCAATAGTATATCGAACTCCAACCATTTTTGTCCCTAAACATTATCTTTTTTTTTTACATTTCTTTGCATGAGAAATTAAAACTAAGCAGTAATATCTTTGTGATTTGTTTTCCTAAATGTCTTCGTAAGGAAAAAATGCTAGGAAATACCAACTAGATTAGCTATCATGTGACTGCGATCTCGAGAAAGGTGACTATGCTTTTTTTTTTTTTATTCTGACAATCTGTTTTTTTAACTTGTGCTTTTGGCCTGTATACATTGTTTTAATTTAAGTTCAATTAACCAACATATAGTACATCATTAGTGTTTGTTTTTTTTTTTACATTATGGGTTTTTAATGTAGTGTTCAATGATTCATTAGTTGCATGTGATCTGATGAGCACTGAGTATCGGTCTAAATTTTTAGAAAAATTCCCCAAGTTTCCTTACTTGACAGATGACTCACCAGGACTCCGATTCTCTATTTCATCATAAGCTTTGATCACCCACCATTGTTACAATTCCCTTGGGTGTGCCAGAAACCTCACTGGTATTCTGTGCAAATTTTGCTTTTTTCCCCTTAATACTGATATTTTCCTCTACAACTCTTCCTCGGTGCTTTAATGTGGGCACTATGTACCTGCTTAGGAATTAAGAGCTCAGTTCTTACATTCCTAAAGAAAAACACGGGCTTGGCATGGCCTGCCTTTGGCTCGTAATTAAAATTCTTTTTCCCCAGCTGCCAACTAAATGGCCTCTACAGCTGAATTCTTGCTACTAATCTGTGCCTTCCTCACATTTGTTCCAAGAACTTCCACCTCCTCAATGTTTCATCAGCAAGTAATACAAGCAATTGCTTGTACTGAGGTTGGAAAAAGTGGAATAAACACTGGTTAGGAATGAGGGGCAGGAGCCAGCAAGTAGTCGGACTTCCTGACTTTCATCTTACTTGTTTACCAGGAGCTGTTTCTGCTTCTGACTCTCTTTGCTCAACATGTTTCCTTCAACATGTTCTCTGAAACAAATTTTCATTTGCCCTAGCTGAATCCAGCATCCCCCAATCCTCACAGCAATAATGGTAGAAAATAAGACTTTGGTGTCTAGAATGTCTCATCCCCTTTTGTTAAAAGAAACAAACTCTACTTAAGGTAAAAAATAAACAACTTGCTGGGAAATTACACAGGAATTTCTTTCAGGAGTTTAAAAAGGTCTTCATTTAGGGTCATTCCTAATTTGCTTATTAACTATAGTCAGTGTTCTGCAAATGATGTGGCTGTCACATACATCGCTTTGAATCTGCATCATATTTTTGGCCAATTCAAAGCCCATGGCGTCGGGAAGCATGTTGTAGGAATGGATCACATTTCTGTAGTTGGCATTGGTGGCCACTTCCTGAGACTTCTTGGCTGCCACCACACTCAGCATGTCCACCGGGGTGTGGAAGGAAGTCTTCGATTTCTCATATCCCTTCTTGTATTCCCGGTCTGACTGCATCTTGGCCACTTGCATGAAATGCACCAACTTGGGGTCGTCCTCTAGGCTCCGGAAACCAATGTGTTTTCCTTTGGCTTGCTCGTAGGCTTGCTTGTATTTGTACTGTGGATGGGAAAAGAGGCCCGGTGAGGAAGGCAGTGAAGGAAAGAGAGCAAAATATAACTCATTAGATTCCATTAACTTGGTCAAAGGTGTATGGTTTTAGAGCTCACAGGGATGGAGCAAAATTTTTTTACTTCAAATTTCTTGCCAGACTTGAGTCCATGGAAAGAAAATGATCTCAGAGTTAATCTAAGAGATCCGTGAATAAGTTGCCTTAGGGTGCTTTAGATAAGCAGCTTTCCCACTCAGCAGTCTCCTCAGAATGGGCTACAGGTACAATTTCTCATGGTGCATCTTTAATTTAGGAAAGAGCCTAATAGGTGATCTCTTGGGTAAAATGAGTAGACTGTATCCAATATTTGCTCAGAACTGCCTATAAATGATTTGAATACTCTAAAAAACAACTTATTTTAACAAAACCAAGTACTTTTTACATCAAATAGTGAACAAATGATTAGAGGGCCCCTGGACTGGGTGAAGACAAATGTCTTATGTGTTCCATGGACGATGGTCCCACCGACACTGGGTAGGGTTGACTGCAGCTCTTGAATACACACACACGGATTTGGCTCATTTGCTTCTTATTTGCTCAGCCTAAAAAACGCCCAATGGAAGCACTTACATCACTGGCAATGTCTCTACAGGCTTTGGCAGCCTTTATTGGGATGGCATCAGGCCTCAGGTCATATCCTTTCTTCTTTTCTTCTTCCCAGCCAGCTTTGTACAGTTTCTAAATAGAATGAAATAGAATAGCACCAGCAACTTGTTATTTGAGTTAGAATGGGAACCCTGATTTTGCATGGTTGGTATATAAAGGAGACATTCCTTAAGTATTAGTTCCCTCCAACCTCCTCTCCCACTTTATTGTTGCTGTTAACCTACTTACATCACTCATGGTGATTTGGTTCATTCTGGAAAGTAAAATATCTGGAGTATCGGGCATGACGTGAATGGTGGTCTTGTCTTTGTTCCATTTTTCAGTGTAGAGCCTCTGCAACAAGGAGGACAGGCACATGAGTGTACAGCGGGACAAGTCTGTAACAGCGCTGTCGACAGAAGGAGACTCACGTCTCCACGACAGAAGCGATGAACTCTGAATACAGGTAAATGGATGACATAGCAAGAAGATGGGCTGATGAGACTGAACACACAATGAGGGGGAAAAAACCATCAAACTAGGGAGCCCTCTTCCACAAAGACAACAAATGCCACCTTGCCCCAACCTCACGCTACATGGAGTTTTGCGGTTCTGTCGCACCCTCAGCGTGGTGTAGACAGACAGCCTGCATCGGTGTGTGTGGGATCTCTCTAGAAATGGTGAGGGTTATAGAATTCCCCCTCCCACCATCGCCACCACCCCACCACCGCCACCACAACCATCAGAAAGATAAAAATGCGGACGATTATAGCAGCACCGCCAGGGTCAGGTGTTCTGGTGCTGAGACCAGCAGGGGAGCGCCTACCTTATCCATATTCAGTTTGTTACTTTTGTTAAGTGCTTGTTCCATCGTGTCCATGGCATAGGTGAACTTCAGCTTCTCAGGGTGCTGGCGATACTTCTTCTCACTAAGGATCTCTCCAGCTTTCTTTGCTTTTTCCACCTCCAGTGACTCTATCGGGACCCAGCCGATCCCCCTCATCCAGTTGGTGAAGTCGGATTTGTATAGATTCTTTACAATGAAAAAGGAAATTTTCATTTCAGAAGGAGTCAGGGCTTGGGTTTCTTTGGGTAGATGATTTACTCTTCATCAAAAAGAAAGAAAAAATGAGGGAGAAGAGAACCCCCTGCTTTTTATGCCCTACCATCTTTTGGAAAAAAGAATTTTAAAAGCGACTGCATTCAGGGGCTCCTGGCTGGCTCAGTCACTAGACCATGTGACTATTGATCTCAGAATTGTGAGTTTGAGCCCCACATTGGGTACAGAGATTACTTAAACATAAAATCTTAAAAAAAAATAAGTGATTGCATTTGTGGTAGTTTTGAACTGGAAAAACTGATCCAATAATTCCTTTCTAAAACTTAACTTTCTTGAAGGAAAAGGTAAAAGGATTTTACATAGGAAAAGATATTACATTGCACCCATTTGTGTCTCTTAGTTTTTCACAGAATACATCATGTACTTGTGTCTAATACACATACACACACACGCACACGCACAAACACACAATAACCAAAACAAATTTTAAAGCTATGTTATAGTTCAAATGAGTGAAATTCTAAAACTCTAAATTCTGGAGAGGATCTCTAATTATAGTGAGTCCGGCCAGGTTTAAGATGAGGTAAATGGAACTGCCAAGTTCTTGGTCTTCCCTCCCATCAGCTAGAAATGGATAACTAACTCTTTGCCAATAAGCTGTTGGCCATTACATACATCACTTTGGATCTGCATTGCATTCCTGGAATGTTCCACGTTCAAGGCATCAGGTAGCAGAGTGTAGCTGTGGAAGGGTTGTTTGTAGTTGGCGTTGGTAACGACCTCCTGAGATTTCTTGGCTGCTGTCACGCTGAACATGTCCAAGGGTGTGTGATACCTGGTCTTGCTGGCTTCATAGCCCTTTTTGTACTCACGATCTGATTGTATCTTGGCCACATTCATGTAATGAACCAATTTAGGATCATCCTGAAGACTGAGAAATCCAATTTGCCTGCCTTTGGCTTTCTCATAAGCCTCCTTATACTTGAACTATATGAAAAAGAAGGACAGACAGAAGTTTGACAGGGTCAATTATAAGAAATACTGAAGTGTTAGACTGAATCTACATAACAGATTAAGCTATAACCAAATTTGGTCTGAATCCACTAACATCTAAATTTTTTAGAATTTTTAAATAAAGAACTGACAAAATATTTCTAATGGAGGGACCTGAGATCTGCTCTGGGGATAATTAAGAACGGGATAATGTGTGGTTTACATCTAGATTATTCATAAAGAGATTCTTTGAATATTCTCAAATGTTCCTGAAAAGTTTATTAAAGATTTGGTGTGTATTTTTTAATGATCTATTTCCAAATACTTTGCATTGCTTTAAAAGTACTTGCATAATCCTGAATAAAGTTTAGCAAAGCTCTTATACAATTTATTTTTATTGGACTCCAAATGAATGAGTTTTTACTCTATCAAGGTATTATATCAATTCATATGAAAATAAAACTTAATTTATAGAAAGTAATTAAGTAAGTAGGAAAGTAACTAAAATCCTATCATTTAATCTATAATTCTTCCTGGTTTTCCTATTTACCAGATTTTTTTTGTGTGAAAATTATATTAAAAAATTGTATTCTTTTGGGACGCCTGGGTGGCTCAGTTGGTTAAGCCGCTGCCTTCGGCTCAGGTCATGATCCCAGCGTCCTGGGATTGAGTCCCATATCAGGCTCCCTGCTTGGCAGGGAGCCTGCTTCTCCCTCTGCCTCTGCCTGCCATTCTGTCTGCCTGTGCTTGCTCTTGCTTCTCTCTCTATGACAAATAAATAAAAATAAAATCTTTAAAAAAAAAATTGTATTCTTTTAAAAACTTGGAGGCTTTTTAAAAATATAGTGACATTTTGGAGAAAATCCAAATAAAAAGCAGTTTCTGAGTTCATAAGAATGATACCAATGACAGTTGCAACTACTTCACGATTTAAAACAAAGAATTTTCTTCTTTGCAGCAACTGTATTGAATTTCTAAAGATTTTAAAGTGAAGTAATATAAGAAAGTCATTGGCACTTATGCTGTTGGGAAATATTTTTATATTACAACTTATTTATTTCCTAATACAGCTCACAGCCTCGCATACCATGTAGAGATTTTAAAAATATAAAGAAAAGTTTTCTACTTTCAAATTATACTTACATCACTAGCAATATTTCTTGAACTTTTTGCAGCAACAATTGGAATAGCATCTGGTCTCAAATCATAGCCCTTAGCAAGAGTCTTCTTCCAGTCTGCTTTATAATGAGACTTGAAAAAAGGAAAGAGTATTTTATTATTTTATTATTCTACTTGAACACATTTCTATATTTTCAAGCTTTTTTTCTAAACATGGAATACTTTAATTTTCTTATACTTTTTGTGATGAAACAATTAATACTCATAGAGAGGTATGAAAACTAAAATAAGAAATTCAATACCACCCAGATTTAATCACTCTTAATGTTTAAATATTACTTAGGAAAGCAGGGAAAGTTTTTAAATAAAAGCATAGAAATGAGTATAAAAAATGTTTATTTGGAGATAAAAGAGAGCCTAAAATTATAGGGAAAATGACTATGTCATCTTTTAAGGTTTATGTTTTTAAATTAGAATTTACCAACTTTTTTTTAAAGCAAAAAGTAAAAATTCATAATAGTGAATTTAAAGATCACCACCAATTATGTACTAGACAACCCAAAAGGCTCGTTACATGCAAAAAGAGAGTTTCTCAAGAAAATTACAATAAACTTTCATACTAGTTTTAATAACTGAAACAAGATTATAAAGCAATATTTGTCCTTATTATAGACTCTTCACTACTGTACTTTCCAATCTTGTGTATCTCATTTTGTTTCACTTTTTAATAAGTGCAATATCACCTACTAGATTAATTTTAAAACCCACCAGTGAGTCATAGTCCACAATTTGGAATAGGCTGTATCAAATGAAAGTTTATGGTGACTTCTAGTCCCATGTTCCATGATAATGGGCCAGTCTTTAGACCGTTGATTCAAAAACCGGCCTGCACATGGAGGGCAAGACGAAACTGAACAAAGAGGGAGCCCACAGATTGGTAGGTGGCTGGTTTAATAAACAAGAGAACTTACATACAAGGCTTGTCTTGGGCAGCCACAAGACAAGCTCTCCTCACCTGCCCACCACAATCTCAGAAGTTTCTACAGAGGCCTTAACTGAGTTTAGTCCCGTCTACCATTCAGATGATCTCCACAGCCTACTTCTCTAGCAAGGCTGCGTCCCTGAAGATGGTTCCCACTCTGAAAACGGTGGGCAGAGTGTACATCCCAAGGGCCGCGGAAGGGTTGAGGAGCCTCTCCCGGGTCTAGCTCACAGGTTAACCAGCGGTCATGTCTTCTCAACGACCTCCTCGAACAGAGACTCAAAAGATCCACACCCAGTTTGCTGCCCTTAAAATTCTCGCTGCTAGAGTTAGACAGAACTGGAAAGAAGAGGCCCGTGTTAGCAATCTTAGACGGGTACCAGCCCAAATACTCACATCACTTATGTTGAGGGCGTTGACCTTGGCCTGAATAAACTGAGGCAGTTCAGGGTCCATAGTGTACTTGTGCTTCAGTTTCTCCCCCTCCACCTTGTAGTTCAACTAAAACAAAGGAGGCAGAATGCAAGTGTCATTAGCTGACATAATGTCAGTTTTATCAATACACCCCCCTTTAAAAAGGAAGATTATAACTTGTGTTTTTCCGTATCCAAGCCATATACCTATAGTACTACATGGTAGGGTGTTCCAGACATATCCATCTGCTCATTCCACCAGTATTTATTGGACAGCTCTATGGGCCAGCTAGGGTGATAGGTTTGTTTCTGCCTGTAAAGTGTTGACAAAGGCAGACATGGCCTCTTAAAAGTTACAGTACAGTCAAGGAGACAGAAAATAAAAATATAAACTATAAGATAGAGCTAGAATGTGTGATGTGTTGTAAACAGAACAACTTTGGGAAAGAAACAAGGGTGATCAGCAAAGGAGATAATCTTTATGCTCAGCCTTGAAGAGAAGGGAGGGGTCCAGGCCGAAGCAGAGCACTTGGGGCCCCAAGTCTGGAAAGAGCAAGGCCAGCATGAGTGACGGAAAGCAGCCTGTGTCACAGGGCTGAAGTGTGCCGAAGAGGAGAATTAGGATGGGGAGCAGGGCCACAGAGCTGAGGGTCTTTTCAGCCATGGTAACAAATTTAGCTTGTAAGTTCAAGGAGAAGTTACTAAGAGGTTTTAAGAGGAGCTGTGATTCATGTTTTAAGATAGTTCTTCCAGTTGTCACGGGAGACCCCAGGCAGGGAGGCCAGATACCAGCTTACTACAGTTGTCCCCATGAGAGACAGGGAAGCCCTAACCAACTGCCAGCAGCTTAATGACATGCAAGTGTCCCACGGGACGCTGGGAGAGACCGAGGTGCCCTGATGCCGGGACCACGCACGGAGGCACCAGTAACGACATTCAGGTTTCTGGCAGGAGTCACTGGGTAGATGTTGATGGCGTTTATTGGGATGGGGTAGACAATGAGTGAATGTCCCATTCTCCTAGCTGACTGGAAAACCACAGCGAGAACAAAAGAAATCAATAGAGTCTCCATATTCATTACTACTACAGTAGAGCTCATCTCAAAATACCCGTGGTAATGTGACAACAGAGACTGGCCTGAGAAAAAAATTCATGGATAATTCTTAAATCTGAGCCAAGCAGCTTCCAATATCTGGGGCTAAAAACACACAAACTCTTCTTTTCTTTGCTTTTTACCTCCTGCTCTCTTTCTGGTGGAGGTACTTTAATGGAACTCTGAAATTACCCAATGAGGGAAAGCACTGAGCATTGTAATTAGGCTCTGGCTAAGAATAAGGGTCCAGATAGACCTGGGCTCCGGAATGAGGCTCAGCTGACTCTGAAAGTAAACTCTTCCTCCTCCCCAGAGGCCTCTCTCTGGCTTGCCTTTCAGAACATCCAGCTCTTACGCAAGAGGATTAGGACATTAGGCCTTCTCCCCTTGCAGCTAGGTAGAACTGTTGCAACTCAGAGGAATGAATAGCTTGGTTTACAATTCAGATGGAATCACAGATGATAACAGTAATCGTTTCATTTCACTTCAAGTGTATAATGGTAGAGGTCTGCTTGTAAATAGCACAGATTCTCTACATTTGGAAAATAAAGCAATTTTGGAAAATCCTCCTTCTCTCCCCCTTATACTCCTTGTTCAAGTTCCGCGCTGTTTCAAAACTAAGACCTTTTCTATCATATCCCTGAAAGCAGTTGATAACGCTAACACAGATGCACGTTCACATGTTGAATTAAGAGGGATCGTGGAATGGGGGTTACTCATGGATAAATGCTTTTTAAATTTTGAGAGAGAGTGCACGTACACACTCAAGTGGGGATAGGGGCACAGGGAGACGAGAAGAGAGAATCCTCAAGCCATCTCCTCGCCAAGCGCAGAGCCCAACACAGGGCCCAATCCCAGTATCCTGAGATCATGACCTAAGCCAAAATCAAGAGTCGGCTGCCTAACAGACCAAGCTGCCCAGGCGCCGCTGGATATCTGTGATAATGTGCCAACAGAGTCTGGTCTGAGAAATAAAATCCACAGATAATCCCAGGTGCCCCTGGATAAACACCTCTGAAGGGAAACCACTTACATCGCTTAGCTGCTTTGTGTTCTGCTGAGCCAAAACCATGCCCATGGAATCGGGCACACTTGTGAACTTGATGGTGTCTGGATGCTGTCGATACTTCTTCTCATTTAAAGCATCACCTGCTTTCTTGACCTTCTCAACCTCCAGAGAACCAATAGGGATCCATCCAATGCCCTTGAAGAAGTTGTTATACTCGTCTTTATACACGTTCTGTAAGAGAGTAATCTCGTATGAGGAGATAGCCTGCAGAATATTCAAAGGGTGTCTCTGAAATCTGCAATTCTGCCCAGAGGAAACGAGTAGAACCCCTTCCGGCATGCTCATGTCTGAGAGGAAGACTTTCACCACGTATGTGCCACTGAGCTTCTTACCCAGAATTTGGTAATAAGAAAAAGTTCTGTTGTTAGAGTGCATTATACAACATAGAGGGAATCTAGGCCACATATTTCCATGGCTAATGCTAAAAAAAAATTTTTTTTGTCTCTTTTGACAATAAATTGGGCTTTCTTTTTGATTTCACTGAAAACCCCATGACTTTGAATTTCACCAATCCCGTCCGCCTAGGCTATTCATGATCTCAGCTGGGGAGAGACACCTTCGTTGAGCGATAATAAATGAACACCGTACATTCCCTCACAGAGGATGATTCTTGCAGAAATCTGGTTCCTGCAGAAGGAAATGCCCTGAATATTAAACAGCCTCCCCGTGCAGCTCTCCATGAATCATGCTGCAATCACAAAGCTTCCCTGGTTCATTCTAGATGACTTGTCACATAGATTAACATGCATCAGAGTGTGATTTTTAGTTAAAAAAAGAAAAAAAACTTTCCTGAATTCAGAAAGAAGAGAGAATACTATTTTGCGTTCTATATATCGCCATTAGAGCCAGCCTGCCAAGAGCAGCTACTTCCTCTTGTAGAGAACCAAGGGTTTATACACTTGATGGAATATAGTTTTACCTTTGATCCACAAGTTAATAAAGACAGTATCAATGATTACAGTAGGAGCACAGAAAGCCAGCAACAACACAGCTTGTCTACCAGGCCTCTGTTTTAGTCTTTCAATAATGACTGTTTATTTTAAAGTACATTTTTCAAATATCTTCCTGTATTGTGAAGTCTACTAAAACAGGAAGAAATGATTATCCCTTAAGTACCAACATTTCTGTGTCTGGTAGATTATATATACTCACATCACTCTGAATCTGATTCACATTCCTGGTATGCTCGAGACTCATGGCATCAGGGAGGTACGTGTAATGGTGTATGGGCTGTTTGTAGTTGACGTTGGTGACAACATCCTGGGCCGACTTTGCAGCAGTAATGCTAACCATGTCCCCTGGGGTATGGTAGCTGGTTTTGGTGTTCTCATAGTTCTTCTTATATTCACGATCTGACTGCATCTTTGCCACATTCATGTAATGGACCAGCTTGGGATCATCCTGGAGGCTTCTGAAACCCACATGCTTCCCCTTTGACTTCTCATAAGCTTCCTTGTATTTATACTGCAAAGGCAAAATTTGGTTAGCAAAGACCTAGGCACTGATAACATTAGATGTAGTTAAGTATATTCACATGCAAGGTAACTTAAAACATCGTCGCTTTCTGGAAGAATGTACCAGAAATGCAAAAAACAAATGCAAACCCACCCACTCCCATGTGCCCCAGAAAGTTCAGAGTGAAAACATTTATTTCCAACACTGCCGGATCACAAATGGGTATCATGATAAATTCAGGACCAGTTTCTAAATCCTATATATGCATTTGCATGTAGAACCTTACTTAAAGCCATCTGAATTTTCATGCTTGATATAAATAAGACACATTCCAAATAAAAGGCCAGTACCTCTTGGTTTCCTGGGATGTGAATTTTCCCCAAATTCACAAGTTATTGCCACCAAAGTATGTTATCATACATCACAGAACATTAGAAATTATTGAGAAAATCTTCCATTTGCTGTTCCCATTGGCTGGGTGATAATGTTTGCAACAGATGCAGACGACACTCTAAAGGTCTACATGCAAGTTCACACTCAGTGTCCTTGGGGTTGGGGGATGGAAAACTACTGTGTTGTCTCAGGCTGGTGGGATAAGGTTAAAACAAAACTCTTCTTTCTAGGTGGCATCAAATTAGATGCTGCATAGACAGGTAGACCCTCCCCACGCATTTCTCAGCAGCTACTTTCCAAGCTCGCTGCTGAAGCGGCTGCAGCGGAACTCGGGAGCTGCTGCAGGGCAGGGCTGGCTGTGAGCTTCTCCTGCACAGTAAAAACCGCACCGTCCAGGCTCCGCAGCCCAACGTCTCTCGCTGCTGGAACTGGCGGTGGGGTGTAGATGGAGTTATACTGTAGGTAACAGGACGAAACCTTAATTTTTATGCAAGAGAACTCAAATCCACTTAAACTCTGCAGACACTCTGCTCCTGTCATTTATGCACTGATTTGTAAACAAGAATGTAGCAGGCAGGGAGAAAAATATATTATATGTTTATAAAAAATTAAAAATTAAAAGTTAAAAAAAAGAATGTAGCAGGCAGAAGGACTATCAAGACATGTCTAGGCATGTTAGAAAAAGCTCTGCTCAAGGTCTAAGGCAAAAACAAAAAACAAAAAAACAAAAAAAAAAACCTCACACTATAGACTTGCACTTAGTCCTTAAGCTAGAAATTTACTTCACAGTGGTGCATAAATCTTTGAGGAACACGTTTTCCGTGACATCCTAGGAAAGCTGTAGAATTCTTACAACCTTAGCTCCCATGTGGTCTGTACACACAGGTGGTTTCTTTCTTTTCTCCAACCGTGATTGTAGCCCCCAGAATAGTGCACGGCAGCGAAGCCTACTGGGCACGCGTGCTTTTTGAAATTTCGGATCTTCAATGACGGGAAAATGTATAAGTGCATTACTTTTCCTAATACAGATGACATGGACATCAATTTACATACACAAAATTATGTTCAAGAAAAATGGGTCTTTTCCCATTTGGTTTATAAAATCTTTACATTTTATCTAACACCTTTTCAATCTTTTATTTTATTTTTCTTTTCAATCCTCTTAATACCATCATAATGTAGGCAGTCATCTGAATTTAAAGTGTTAGTGTCAGTTAGGGTGTTCTCACTGAAAATAAATGTGGGCCGTCAGGGAAACGTGTCGGTAAAGGTAATTTGGCCTATGAATCAGGGGAGAAAGTGGCTGTCAGATTTCTGACAGCTCCACCAAGTGGGGTCAACTGAAAAGAATCACGGAATGCTGAAAAAGTGACAGGTTTTCAAAACAACATTTTGTGGAGAATTTCAATGTCATTAATTCAACATATTGTTTTCAACGTGGTATCATTTAGGCCAGCACACATTTGATTACTTTTAAAGCAGGCAATCACCCAACATTTCACCTAAAATTTGTACTCACGTCACTGGCGATGTTTCTGGATGCTTTGGCCGCAGCAATGGGAATTGCATCCCCCAGCACATTGTTGCCCTTGGCTATTAAGTCATGCCAGTCCCGTTTATAACAGACCTGTGATGTAAAGGAAAAGGATGTCAGCATACTGTGTATGAATCAGCTAAAGTGATTCTTAAATTGTGGGGATTGTTTCGTTTTGTTTCTAGATACAAGCTAAAGGAATCTCCTACAGTCCATTCTGCTTCGGGAAAGTCACATTAGCAAATGTCACACTTTGTGTAGCATGAAATTATAGGACACCGCACCAATTATTCACCCAAAGCGAAACTGGAGTGGATCTAGAGGAGTGGAATAAAGGTTCTGGTGTGTGGGGACCAACTAGAGAAAATGAAGTCGTCCACTCTTCTGAAAGGAAGGTCAAGGGAAGACCTGGTAGCAAGTTTCAGAAATGTCAGGTTTGTTGTAATGAAAGGATTTCATTAATTCTTATCTCGCTGCAGGATCACCTTCCCCCACTTGCAAAACTAGGAAAACTAAATCAAAGTTTCAGAGGAATAGATGTTGGGCTCCTCATAAGGGAAAATGTTACATCCTTTTGAGTTGTCCCACCCTTGAAAAGGCTGACTTAAGAAGCAGAGGGCCCTCATCATGGGATAGGTTTCATAAAGAGGTGTGTGGAAAACTGACCTAAATAATTATCAAGGCCCCATCCTGTTCTGAAATTCTACTGTTGTGCCATCATGTCTGGACTTCACACCCCATCAAAAACCCTACTCACATCACTTATATTGTAAGCATTGCACTTGGCCTGGAGAAACTGAGGAAGATCAGGACTCATAGTGTATTTATGCTTCACATCTTCCCCTTTAGCTTTGTATAAGATCTGCAACACAGAATCACAAAATTAAAATCCATTACCCATAGCACAAAAAAGGAAAATGTTTTAATTGCACATTTAAAGGAGTTATTCCCTAGCACACCATTCCCCCAGTATTTCTTTTTTTTTTTTTTTTTTAGGTTTTTTTTTTTTTTATTTTTTTTTTTTAACTTTTTATTTTTTATAAACATATATTTTTATCCCCAGGGGTACAGGTCTGTGAATCACCAGGTTTATACACTTCACAGCACTCACCAAAGTTGCATTTCTCTACACCAACAGCAAGACAGAAGAAAGAGATATTAAGGAGTCAATCCCATTTACAATTGCATCCAAAACCATAAGATACCTAGGAATAAACCTAACCAAAGAGACACAGAATCTATACTCAGAAAACTATAAAGTACTCATGAAAGAAATTGAGGAAGACACAATGAAATGGAAAAATGTTCCATGCTCCTGGATTGGAAGAATAAATATTGTGAAAATGTCTATGCTACCTAAAGCAATCTACACATTTAATGCAATTCCTATCAAAGTACCATCCATCTTTTTCAAAGAAATGGAACAAATAATGCTAAAATTTATATGGAACCAGAAAAGACCTCGAATAGCCAAAGGGATATTGAAAAAGAAAGCCAACGTTGGTGGCATCACAATTCCGGACTTCAAGCTCTATTACAAAGCTGTCATCATCAAGACAGCATGGTACTGGCACAAAAACAGACACATAGATCAATGGAACAGAATAGAGAGCCCAGAAATAGACCCTCAAATCTATGGTCAACTCATCTTCGACAAAGCAGGAAAGAATGTCCAATGGAAAAAAGACAGCCTCTTCAATAAATGGTGCTGGGAAAATTGGACAGCCACATGCAGAAAAATGAAATTGGACCATTTCCTTACACCACACACAAAAATAGACTCAAAATGGATGAAGGACCTCAATGTGCGAAAGGAATCCATCAAAATCCTTGAGGAGAATACAGGCAGCAACCTCTTCGACCTCTCCCCCAGTATTTCTATTGTTAAGAATAATCCAAACAGGGGTGCCAGGGTGGATCAGCAGTTAAATGTCTGCCTTTGGCTCAGGTCATGATCCCAGGGTCCTGGGATCGAGCCGTGCATTGGGTTCCCTGTTCAGTGGGGCAGCCTACTTCTCCCTCTCCCTCTGCCCCTCCCCCTTTTTGTGTTCAAGTGCTCTTGCTCACTCTCTCTCTGTCAAATAAATATTTTTTTAAAAACCACCAAAGGTATTTTCCCATTTTTAAAGAACTCAAGCATTTTGTTATCTTTAGAAAGATCTAAAACTCTGTATTAAAACAGAGAGAAAAATAGAAAACAGAGAACTTTGACTGCTAGAGATGAATGGAAAATAAGTTCAAATATACAACCCTAACTTGAATAAACAGAATTCACCAAAGCCAGCAAAATCCAGTCTTTGCTAGTAGAGTCAACAGTTCTTAAAGTCTTGTTTTTGGTTTTTGATTCCCAGAAAATGGCATTTAGAACGAGTCTTTCACTTCTGCTAAAAACTTTCCAGTTATAATTATAAGAGTAAAATCATATAATAATCTCCTCATAATACGAAGACCCTTATATGTAAACCTAATGTACATAAAAGGTTTACCATTTCATATTGACCCTATCCTTTTACAGATGTCAGAAAGACATCTAGGTGCATGATATAGAACTTGTATTGTATCCTTCTCTTGGTAATAGAAAAGAAAGAAACTGCTTAATTTCTAAAGTCAACAATACAACTGGAATCACAAGTAGCTTTCCAATGTCTCGACTATCGTTGACCATGGAAGCCCTCAGGCACGTTTATGTGGGCTATCATACATAAACTGCTATGTCTGTATCACAAAGTCTAAGGAGGCTGATATCTATTTGAATCCTCCAATACTAAAAAAATTTCTTCTGGGCACCCAAGAGCTATCTTTACTTCCTCACTGCCATTAGAAACCCTAGCTAAGCATTCACAGAATCTCATCCAGTCTACCTTCTACACATCTCCTTTGCCATTGCTACTGACTCAGTTGAGCTCCAAATGAGGCTTCTGCTGGATTTCTGTAGCAGCTTTTAATCTATCTTCTTAGGCCCAATCTCTCCCCTCACCAATGCAGTCTCAGTACTCCTTGTCAGAGCTGTCTTTTAGAACACAGACCCGATAATTCAACTCCATGGATCAAAATCTTCAATACCTCCCATTACCTAGCCCACAAACTCCAAAGTACAAGTGGGCACCCAAGACCCTCAATGATCAGGTAACAATCCCAAGCCTTTCGTTGTCTTTCCATTCACTACCTCTTGTCAGTCATTATGTTTTTTTCATGCCAAGAATGTACCCTGGCCTATTTGCCTGGGAAGCCCTGGCGTGTGTACTTGGCTTGTACTTGGCACATACCTCTCTTGTAGCATTCACCTCTTGGTCTGGCAATGTTCTAGTTCTATCCATGCTTTTGTTTCATACTCTTATAACCTTGTTGTATCCTACAACTCACTAATCCCCGCCTACATCATCTTTATACCATCAGAATATGATACAATGCCGGGCACAGGGAAGGTGTTCAAAAACATTCATTCAATGAATTAATAAATGAATGCTTTTGATGTCCCTTCAATTCTTCTATACACTAAACTTTCCTTTGATCTGACTTTAGCCAGGTCATATACATCGTTCTTGGACAAGCAGGCAAAAAACATACAAATCTCCAAGACTTAAATTTTTAAAAGCTTCTATAATAATTGATGTATGATGAGTTTTGAGAAGTAAAACCACATATTCATGTGAATTATTTCCCAGTATTAGTATTTTATATATGAAAAGCAAATATAAGCAACTTAATATAGAAGTGAGTGTGATAAATTTGCTACTTTAAAGTGTCTGGAATTTGGGGTGCCTGGGTGGCTCAGTGGGTTAAAGTCTCTCCCTTCAGCTCAGGTCATGATCTCAGAGTGCTGGGATGGAGCCCACAGCAGGTTCTGCTCAGCAGGGAGCCTGCTTCCCCCACCACCCCCGCACCGCCTGCCCCTCTGCCTACTTATGATCTCTGTCAAATAAATAAATAAAATCTTTTAAAAAAAAAAAGTGTCTGGAACTTAAGGCTAAATTTTGCATGTGCACGCACATGTGTAGTATGAAAATGGATAAACATCACAAGTTTATCCAACAACAGAGTATTTCAAAGGCAGCTAAAAAGGAAGACATCTTAAAAATGAAAATAAAGATAAAAGCAAGATAAAAGAAAAAGAAAATGGGAGTGTGCAAACTGAAAATAATTGTTGTGGTCTGTGTATTGTTTTGCTTTGTTTTGAAGCAAGCTCCACACCCAGCATGGAATCCAATATAGGGCTCGAAACTCACAACTCTGAGATTAAGACTTGAGATGAGATCAAGAGTCAGACACTTAACCAACTGAGCCACTCAGGGGCCCCCAAGCTAAAAATAATTGTATTTATTGTATTATTAAAATAACAAGTAAATATAAATATATATAACTAAAAAAATTATTATTTTCAATTAAATAAAGTAAAAGGAAAATTAATGGCTCAGAAGAATAAAAATTTTGAGCTGCTATTTATTTCATTAAAGCCTCCCTCCATTCTTCGCCCCCCCCCCCTTGTACTTACATCACTAACTTGCTTTGTGTTCTGTTTTGCCTGGACCATCACTGGGGAGTCCACGATGCTGGTAAATTTGAGAGTGTCTGGGTGTTGCCTGTACTTCTTTTCATTCAGGGCATCACCCGCTTTCTTAACTTTTTCTGCCTCCAGACTGCCAATAGGTATCCAGCCTATGCCTTTCATCCAGGTGTTGTAGTCTTCCTTATAGGCGTTCTACAGCAAAGGGACAAAAGAGGAGTAAGTGCCTCCAGCAGTGAGTTCTCACGTAGGTTCTGACCCTGAAGTAGGGATTGTCTTGGGGAGTACGTGTCACTTACATCACTCTGTATGTGCATCATATTTTTAGACAACTCCAGGTCCATGGCATCAGGCAGATAGGTGTAATGATGGAGCTGATGCTTATAGTTGACATTGCTGACAACATCCTGTGCTTTCTTGGCTGCGACAACGTTGAACATATCATGGGGTGTGTTGTATTTTGTTTTTGTCTTTTCATAGTCTTTTTTATACTCCCGATCTGATTGTAGCTTAGCCACATTCATAGAGTGAACCAGTTTAGGATCATCTTGGAGACTCAGGAAGCCAACCATTTTCCCTTTGGCTTTTTCGTAATCTTTTTTGTACTGAACCTATGGGAAACAAAAGTGGGCAGATCTTAAAATGTAGTTATGAAGATTTTACCAAACAATGAGGCTATGACCTAAAACACTGAGCTTCCCAGAAATTACTTTAATAACCAAACAATTAGATATTCATTTGTATACAGTCTGAAATGCAGCCTGGTAAAATTAAAATGTTACAGAGAGCCCATCTGATTGGCTGTCACTGCTTTGGCCACCTGAGAGAGGTCGGGGTAGGAGCACGGCCAAAAATCGAGTCTGTGACAAGGTAAAGTTAAGTTCCTTGTAGAGACAAATGAAAAGATGAATATTCTGCAATCTTTATTAGTTATATTGTGCTGCTACAGGAGACCCCAAATAGCTGCCTAGGTGAGTGGTGGTAGAATGTTAATGAGTCTTTGGATATTCAAAGGGAGACCCAGAGCCAGTTTATGTAAACGTGAATTGGTTCTGAGTAATAAAGTGAAAAGAACTGACCTTGCTTGGGAGATCTGGGAAGAAGCATGGGAAACTGAAAAGCAGAGATGTGAAGGAAGGTTTGTGTGTGTGTAGGGGTGGGGAGGAGCTGGAGGATAGCACCCACAGAGAAAGGGAATGGGTAAGGAATTTTGGATGGTAGGGCTTTTATAATTCAGTTGTAATTTATTTACATCAGTGCAATGTCAACTTCACTTCAAACAATCAATGAAGTTGTGTTTGGGATTAGGGGAACCAAAAGACAGGGTTGTGTCCATCTCTGGATCGTGTGGACCAGAAAAACAAGGGGGTCCAGGGCATGAGAGTTCAGGTGAGCTAGAGCAAAATCACGGTGGGCAAACCAGGAGCCAGAGGTGATGGAAAGACAATAAACCTTAGAATATCTGCAACAAGCAGGGGGGAGGGTATCCCACTTCCTTGAGGTCAACAGGTGGGGGTTTGAGTCAATTTGATTTGAATCTCAGAGAGGAAAGTAACTAGTTTGGACAGACAAAATTTCTAACTTTCATGGAACCTAACAACTGCTATGAACCTTAGGGCCAATTCATCCATCTCTGGAAGCAATGAAGTAAAAAAAATAATAATAATAATAATAAGGGGAAAGAGGCAATTCATATAAATTAAGCAAGTTTGGATCTTACTAGCAGGAGTCTATTAAGACTTAAAGAGTGAGTGATTTGTTTATTTCTACAAAGGGAATAATGTGAATTTGTGCAGAAATACGGAGGAGACCTTTAAGTTTGGGCACCTCAATAGAATGAGGTCAGTAAAGGTTACACAAATCCTTAACCCCGGGAAAATTTAGATCTGGTTAGGGAATTTTCCTTTCTAAATAGTTTTCAGCAGGACTCACTTCCAGCTGGGGACAGCAGATGTGATGACTTCTGGACAACAGGTCTACCCCTGCCCACATGTTCTAGTTACACACCGGCAACCATCAGAAGGACTTACGTCACTTGCCGCCTGCCTGGCAGCTTTGGCAGCTCTGATGGGAATTGCGTCTGATCTCAGGTCATATCCCTTCTTGCTCAAATCTTTCAAGTCTGTTTTGTACATATTCTGAAAGAAAAAAGTCATCTGAATGTAACCGAGGCCCATTTGGAAAGGGCTTCATGCACAATCAGTAGCCGAGCTCATGGGCACACCTCACTGATATTGTAGGCATTAACTTTAGCCTGGATGAACTGGGGCAGGTCCGCTGGCAGGCTGTATTTGTGAAGAATTTCTTCTCCTTTGGCTTTGTAGGCAACCTGAAAGATGAAAAGAAATGCATGAACCAACAAGTAGGGGAAAGGGTTGAAGGACACAGGAAAATAATCTCGGAACAGATCACATGGCACAACGGTGCTTTTCATGAAAGACGTTCTCTGGGTCATTCCCACATTCACCTGCAAAGATCTGTAGGCCTTCAAGGTCTCATATGCAATGCTCAGGATCTTAACCTTGTGCCAGTTCAGCTTTGGCCAAGGTCCCTCAGTTTGTGCTAGGAAGCTCGGAACTCCAGTAAGAGCACCTCACAGAAGTTAGCCCAGGGAGATGACCTGATAAAGATGTTAACCTGCAGACACTTTTCTGAGCACAGAGAAGGCTGATCAGGTGGGACGCAAACCACCTGTGGGTGACAGATAGGACCCTAGGGTGGATTTTAATCTACGTGATTCATGTCTTAGCTCTTACAGTGTAACTCCTCTGTAAGGTGTGTTGTCAGTATTCATTTTCCTGGTCTTTCCTAGAAATGGGCTTGTAGTGTTTCTTGTCATCAGGAGAAGCCCCTGACCTTCTCTTTGGGAAGTGACATTAGATGGCTGAAAGGACAGTCAGCACAGCATACATAATACTCAAAAGACTGGAATGAAGTGTGCTTACTAAAGAGCCGCTGGGAGAGGTACACAGTTGCTCATGTAACTGGGTCTCTTCAGAGTGCGTAAGAACTGCAGGTAATCAGCATGTTTAGAATACAGACATACTGGTATGAGTCAAATGTATTAAAATACAGATAGAGTGAATACTTACGTCACTTCTCTGGGCTTGGTTGATTTTCGACTGCACTATGATCGGGGCATCTTCAATTGAGGTAAACTTCAGAGTGTCCGGATGTTGGCGGTATTTTTTCTGTTTGGTGAATTAAAACAAGAGAAACAAGAATATTACTTTCATGAAGGCTAATACATAAAAATCCTTGAAATTTATTTTGGAGGGACAAGGATTTTTCTGGATTTTAAAATATAAAAATACTCGGTTCTTGGCTGGCTTGGGGGAAAAGATGAATACAATATAAAAGCCGGTGTTTAAAAAATTGGCTTAATTTTGGATGGTCTGGGACAGAACAGACCAATACAACTTGCAGGAACCAGACAATTCCTTGCTTGTGAAACAAAAGAGGGTACTCTCTGCTAAACAGAACCCAGAAACAACACAAGGTTTACTAAAGGGTTACCAGAAAGGCATGGGAGGATATTTGGAGTGTCTTTTGCGTGACACTAACAGGCTTTCAGGTGGCTGTTGCTCGAACTGAAAGAGGCTCTCTGGTTGAGGGAGGAGGGATCGAGGAATTAGGGCAATAGCTAGGGGTTCCCATAAGAAAGGGAGGACTCTTGTTCTATAGCCTCTGTGTGGTCAGTACACAGGTCATCACTAAAGCACTGAGGAGCTACAGAAGAGAGGACAATGGAAGGTGTTCCAATAGGAAGCTGGAAACTTCTAGCTACATTTCTAGATCTTTCTCCATCTACTTCTTTTTCCAGTCTTCTTGCTTTGTGCATGTTATACATCCCGCTCTGTGTATGAAGAAGCATCACTCAGCTTCAGACTTTTGAAAACCACCAACCCAGAAGAACTTTCATGAAAAACCTCTGGGATAAAATGTTGCTCACCAAAAGCAAGGACAAGCACAGAACAACAGAAACTTGAGTGTGAAGACAACCTTCACACAGCACCTCTGTCCCTTCTTTATACAGGCTGACCTCCTTGATGATGGGTTCACCTGACAGCAGTGGGAATGTTCCACTGTTGAAAAAGGGACAGAACCTGGCTACGTAAAGAGTGCAAAGTCATCACTCCTTTTCCTCAGACTTAATAATAATAACTTATAGACTACTTCAAGGTCATCCAGAATAGGACACAGGGTAAAATACTTTAAGGAAAATTTCTGTAATATTCATTATATGCATTATTCATAAAACCAGAAAGTGTAAAGAATCTGTGTGTTCACCAACTGGACAGCCAAAATGCAATACAGCTACAAAGGAACACTAACTCAGCAATAACGAGGAATGAATTGCAGACATAGGCAGATACATAGATGCGCCTCAGAAACATGGTGATAAATGACAGAAGTCCGATGCAAAAGAAAGTTCTAGAAAAGTACAACTATAGAGAGAGAAAGCAGATCTCTGGTTGCCTGGCATTGGAGATGGGAGCAGGAATTTTCCAAGAAAACTTTGATATACTAGCAGCATTTTAAGATTCAATCATGGTGATGACTGTACAACTATGTGAATGTATTAAAACTTGCTAAGGTGTACACTTAAAATACATGAAATTTGTGGTATGCAAATTAAAACATGAAAAAGTTGTTTAAAATATTTTTTTAAAAGATTTTATTTATTTATTTGACAGAGAGAGATGACAAGCAGGCAGAGAGGCAGGCACAGAGAGAGGAGGAAGCAGGCTCCCTGCTGAGCAGAGAGCCCGATGCGGGACTCGATCCCAGGACCCTGAGATCATGACCTGAGCCGAAGGCAGCGGCTTAACCCACTGAGCCACCCAGGTGCCCTAAAATATTTTTTTCATGAATGGTTAACATCAGTGATTTTGCTAATGTAAAGCTTATCTACCTGGATAATTCATGCCTGTGGTAAGTGCTTTTTTCTCAGCCACACTGCTAGAGAATGAAGCAGTAAAAGGAGGCACTTCTATGGTTTGGGGCTTTAACACATCACATTCCAACTCTCTCTGTGGCACACGGGATGGCTTTACCTCATTCAGGATGTCTGAAGCTCTCTTCACCTTTTCCATCTCTAAGGACCCAAAAGGTACCCAGCCACAACCTTTCATCCAGCTGTTGTAGTCAGCTTTGTACTCGACCTAAAACACCAAGAGAAAGGTTACAGTTCTCTGCTCAGCATCATCCTTATTCACAAAATCATTAACAATTTACCCCAAATGATGTTAAGATTCCTGACCAGCTTCCTTACTTCATACATTAAGGTTATTTCTTTTTTAAAGATATTACTTAGTTATTTGAGAGAGACAGAGTGCAAGCCGAGAGTGGGGGTGAGGGACAGAGAGGGAGGGAGAAAAAGAATCCCAAGCAGACTCCGGGCTGAGCATGGAGCCCAGCGTGGGGCTCTCTCTCAGACCCTGAGATCATGATCTGAGCCAAAACCAAGAGTGGGACGTGGAACTAACTGAGCCATGCAGAAGATGCCCCATATGAAGGTTATTTTAAGTATTTCCTTGGTGAGAGACTTTAACAGCCCTTAGGTTATTACTGTTCTTCTAGCTGGTCTATATTCTATTTCATCTTTATTTCTAACTGAAGGGAAGTATGTGGAACTCTAATTCCAGGCTGGACAAGTGCTATATTTAAAGCTACACTTCAAAGAATAAATAAAATAGTTATATTTAGATAATCAAATGTGAGATGTCTGCTCCCTGGAACTCCAAGTATTTTGTTTCTTTGGTCAAATTAGGACTGATGGCCACACTGAAGACAGATAATTTTGCTCATTTTCTGATAAGACTTGAAAGTAAGTTTTGCACTATATGTTTGCACACACTGCCCTTCATGTGTAACAGTTAGCTTAGGAGTGTTTCTACACTGGCTAATGATCCACTTTAAAATGGTTGCACTCAGGGGGACCTGGGTGGCTCAGTGGGTTAAGCCTCTGCCTTAGGCTTGGGTCGTGGTCTCAGGGTCCTGGGATCGAGCCTCACATCTGGCTCTCTGCTCAGCAGGGAGCCTGCTTCCCCCCTCCCCGCCTACCTCTCTGCCTATTTGTGATCTGTCAAATAAATAAATAGAATCTTTAATAAATAAATAAATAAAATGGTTGCGCTCATATAATTTGCTATGGAAAGCCATTATCATTTGGAATTTTTCCTATTTTGGAGACATACTTAATGCCATCAAAGTAATAGGCTACTCTTGGGGTGCCTGGGTGACTCAGTTGGTTAAGTGTCTAACTCATGGTTTCAGCTCAGGTCACGATCTCATGGTTGTGGGATTGAGCCCTGAATCAGGCTTTGTACTGGGATCCTCTCTCTTCTTCTCCCTCTGCCCCCCCCACATACCCCAACTCTTGTCTCTAAAAAATAGATAAATAAATAGATAAATAAAATAGGCTACTCTTATTGTCTGGCTATGGATAGTACCTAAAACTTAAATTCTAGATATAAAATTCAAATCATTGTTCTTTTTTTTTTTTTAAGATTTTATTTATTTATTTGACAGAGAGAGATCACAAGCAGGCAGAAAGGCAGGCAGAGAGAGAGAGAGAGAGGAGGAAGCAGGCTCCCTGCCGAGCAGAGAGCCAGATGCGGGACTTGATCCCAGGACCCTGAGATCATGACCTGAGCCAAAGGCAGCGGCTTAACCCACTGAGCCACCCAGGCACCCAAATCATTGTTCGTTAGTGTGGGTCTTTTAATTGGAATGAAAAATCAAGAAATTATTGGGTTCCTGCCTTTGAGAAGTTTACAATTTACTTGGGAGAAAGAAACATAGCAAAATTAAAGAAATAATAATGCATAAAATAAGATTGTTAATGATGGGAATTTAAAATGGTAGAGTTGCTGTAGAAAGAGGAGGATGGTTCCTCAAAAAATTAAAAATAGAATTACCATGTGATCTAGCAACTCCACTTCAGAGTATATACTCAAAACAATTCAGAGCAGGATCTCAAAGGGATATTGGTCACCTATGTCCACAGAAGCATTATTCACAATAGCCAAGAGATAGAAGCAACCCAAATATCTGCTGACAGATGAAGGAATAAGCAAAATGTGGTATGCACATACAATGGAGTATTATTCGGCCTCAAGAAGGAAGGAAATTCTGACACACGTTACAATACGCATGAAGTCTAAGGACATTTTCATTAAGTGAAATAAGCCAGTAATAAAAAGACAAAGACTGAATGACTCTACATATATGCGGTCTGTAGAGTAGCCCAGTTCATAGAAACAGGAAATAGAAGAGTGTCTACCAGGAGCTGGAAGGAGGGGAAAAGCACAGAGTTGTTGATCTGCTATAGCTTCAGTTTTCTAAGATGAAAAGGATTTGGGAACTGGGTGCACACCCACGTGAATATTATTAACTGCTGCTGAACTGTACACTTAAAAAGGATAAAGACGGCAAGTTTTATGTTATGCGTATGTTATGTGGTCACTACGTTAAAAGAATAGAATTGTTAGGATGAGATGTTCAATTGTGTAGCTCAAATTAATTTGCCTAAACAAGTTTTCATTTGCAGATAAAAACTTCAGTGATTATGAAAATTGATGCTGTAAATGATAGAAGATACTTTATTTTCAGACAAGATAGCTATCCAGGTAAAAAGTTATTGAGAACAATGAATGAGATCATTGTGATAATAATGAAGATAATAACAGTGAATGTTTACTGAGAATTCACTGGGGCCTGACACTTAGCTAAGTGTTTGCATGCATTTAAATTCTCAAAACAATTCTTTTACTTTATTCCAATTTCACAAGGACGACTTGAGACTCAGCAAGGCTGAGAGCTTTCCCAAAGGGACGGAGTGATGAGTTCATGCTAGACCTAGGTCTCTCTAACTCTAAAGGGCACAGGCTCCTCTAGCCACAAGGGTCATTTCCCATTACATACTTGCTCCATACAGAAGACAATGACAATACTGAGGAATGCCAAAAAAATCTCACTCCACTTAAAGATTATTTCCGTTTCTGCCTTAGAAAAAGGGAATAGAGAAAATCCGATTACTCACATCACTCTGCAGCGCATAAGCCTTCTTGGCGAGATCCACATTAATGCTATCGGGAGGGTAGCTGTAATTGTGCAAGATGTGCTTATAGTCCACATCGCTAGCAATCTCCTGAGATTTCTTAGCTTGAGTGACTTGGAGCATATCAAGAGGGGCCGTGTAGATAGTCTTTGACTTTTCATAGTCTTTACGATATTCACGCTGTGAATAAGAAATTTCCATTTATTACCACAAACCCTCAATGGATTTCCAGACACTCACAGTAGTCTCTCACAAACAACAAACACAATTTACAGAAGCACATTCCAATAGCTGAGTAGTTATTTTTTCCTAAAATTTGTTCATATGTTACACATTATTGAACCCTTTCCCTCCAAAAAAGTCAAACGTGGACATATCTGAACAAATCTCTTTTTAGATAAAAGAGCAACTGTCAGACATCAGGAATGGGCCAGCTTCTGTGCCTGACAGATATTTTATTTTAACACAGGTTTTTGCAAGGACCATTAACAAGCGTTATTTTTACTGAAGTCATCTAATCCTTGATCTGTTTTCCAATTATAAAAATTTTAATGATAAAAATTATATGACGGTCATTTCGTACTTCAGATTTTATAAAATGACTACTTTGTGAATAAAGCTGTCCTCTTGACTACTTGGCTTTCCTAATGTCATCTTTAAATGGTTACTGATTTTTTTTTTTTTTCCAACCTGGCTATTCTACTTTTGACAGTAGATAAGCCCCACTGAGAATCCCAAGGTTTTTTTCATACCAAGTTTAATTTTGGTAACGATTTAAAAGAAGCTTCAGATTGCAGCAGTAATAAGACCTCAAAGGAGAAAAAGTTTGTGAAACTGAGCCATGAAAGTAACCTTGGCACTTATTACAGTGTTCTCATAAACCAAATGTCTTGACTGAGCCTCAGAAAGTACTTTCATTGGCTCGTTTTCTGGAATGTTAGACAGGGTGCTAATTAGGTCAAGGCCCCAGCTTCATCATGCCCACTCACCAATTACCTTAACAGGAAAGAAAAATTCTGACCCAGTGCCTGTAGGAAAATTCTAAACTTGTTATATCTCCACATAATCACAGAAGCATTAAAGACTGACCCAAGATAGCAAGGATCCATGCGCCTTATAAATCTTCTGTAGCAATTCCTTTTGAAAATGACATGATTGTTTAGCTTAGGGAATGTGATTTTCCTTCTAAATATTTTTGTGGGCAGTCACTTTCACTGAATAAACTTATCACTTAATTGTAAAATCTAGACTCTGGTTTATGAAAATAAAATATGGAAACTTTCGGACAGTGCTAGAACACTGAAAAAATACAGTTTGTCTTTATTAGAAATAACTTGGGGGGATCCTGGGTGGTTCAGTCGGTTAAAAGTCTGCCTTCAGGGGCTCCTGGGTGGCTTAGTGGGTTAAAGCCTCTGCCTTCAGCTCATGTCATGATCTCAGGGTCCTGGGATCGAGCCCCACATCGGGTTCTCTGCTCAGCAGGGAGCTTGCTTCCTCTTCTCTCTCTGCCAGCCTCTCTGCCTACTTGTGATCTCTGTCTGTCAAATGAATGAATGAAATCTTAAAAAAAAAAAAATAAAAGAGTCTGCCTTCAGCTCAGGTTATGATCCCAGGGTCCTGGGATGGAGCCCTGCATCGGGCTCCCTGCTCAGCAGGGGCCCTACTCCTCCCTCTTCCTCTGCAGCTCTCCCTACTGGTGCTCTCTTGCTCACACTCTTGCTCTCTCTCTCAAATAAGTACATAACATTTAACAAAAAGAGAGAAAGAAAGAAAGAAACTTATAGGAGCACCTGGGTGGTACAGTCGGTTGAGTGTCCAACTCTTGGTTTTGGCGCAGGTCATGATCTCGGGGTTGTGGGATCAAGCCCCACACTGGGCTCCACACTCAGTGTGGAGTCTGCTTAAGATTCCTTTCTCTTATCCCTCTGCCCCTCCCATTCATGCTTTCTCTTTCTGCCTTCTCTAAAATAAATCTTAAATAAATAAACTGAAAAAGCAATGTTGTAACAACATTGATGTGTGGAAATGTTTTTGACCAAATTGTTTTGATTCTTTTGTTCCTGTCCTAATCAGTTCACACATGCATCTACGTATATAAAATGCAGTCAAAGGTCCAAATGGCCTTAAAAGATTCTCTTTAAAAGCTTTGCATGTTCCATATCTGCAGCTAAGCATTTAGCCTGGATAGTATGTGAAAATGATTCATCATTGACTAGCTTTTTTGGTTGCCAATATCAATCAATTAACAAGTATTTACCAAACACTACTATGCGCTTAGTGTTCTAATGGTATTGTGATGGGATAAAGAACAAAAGACAAAGATACATGTACTGTCAATAGACAGCTATAACCATTGGAACTGAGAAGGGATAAGGAAATAGTAAGAAATACGATGTATGTGAGCACTGTATACTGACATAATTCAGTGTGAAGCTATCAGAGAAAATTACTAAATACAGGATGTTTTAAACTGCCATATAACTACATAGCACATGCAAAATGAATTAAAGAAGTATATATAGATAATTATATGAACACATGGTTGAAAATACAAACATTCTTCTATTTAATTATGAAAAAAATATTTGCAAGCTATGTTGAACAGTCTTTCCACTCTTAAGGAATTCTCTGAACATCCTTTAAACACAGTCTATGCTACAATTTGCAGTTGGTGTTTTCTACCCTGCAGTAAGAATTTTAACTTAAAGATGAGAGTTGGCCCATAGATAAGCCTTAGGAATCTATAAATTCTCTGCAATTCAGACAAAAGGTATGAAGAAAAAGTTCATTTTTCTAGATGAGTGATCCAAGTCTTATCAGATTCTCAAAGGGGCCTATAATCCCTATAATCAGGGCAGTGTTTTCCTTGAACCTATGCTGGTACAACTGCTAAAGTCAATAAAGAACAATGACAGTTAACAATAAGATTTCTGTCTGTGACTCTTGATTCTCTTCCAATATAAATTCAGTTTTAAAGCCATCATTTTAAAGGTTATTTTTCAATCAGAAGAAAATATGAAAATATCTAGTGATGTTTTCAAAAAGTTTTGAGAATTAAAACCAATATTCTATTAAATATTAAAACATCCATTTTTTAAAGTGAAACGGACATCAATTATAAATCAGTAATTTCTCTCCTCAAACACTGAAGGGTACAAGAATTTGGAAAATCATTCTGCTTCTGAAGTTTATCCCCAGCAGTTTGTTGTGAACAGGACAGAGCCCATGGATATGGAATCCTTTTACTTGCTACCACCCCTGGGCATATTAACAGGGATACCATCTTGAAAACAAGACAGGTTTACAAAGACACTCACCTCACTCTGGTTTTTGGCCGCCTTCAAAGAGTGCAGCATCTTGGGATCATCATTAATGCTCAGGGCTCCAATCATTTTCCCTTTATTTTTCTCATAGTCTTTCTTGTACATCACCTGTAAAGACATCACACATGCCAGATCCCACCCACCCAGAACTGTCACCGTGGGCCCCCTGTCCGGGCAGCCAGGCCACACTCACATCGCTGGCGATCTTGCTGTTGGCCTTGGCTGCCAGCAGGGGAATGGCGTCCACTTTAATGTCGAATTTCTTCGCTTTGCTCTTCTCCCAGTCATGCTTGTAGACATTCTGGACAGAAATTTCATGAAAAGAATTGTAAGAACAACAGCCAACACAGCTTCATCCAGTATAATAAGAAACAGACTGAAAATTTGTATATGTAGACTTACTTCACCTACAAATAGTAAGTTTACCAAATGGTAGTATAATTATTCATTAATCTGTCATCCAGCTTCCCACCTACCACCATATAATCCTAAACACCTTTTTAATATCCTGTGAGCTTTCAAAAGATTCTGCCACACTGATGTATAAAGGGCAGTGTAAAAAGAGAATCACCTGAAGAAGGTGAAATATGACATTTATAGAAGAGACCTTGCAAAACTCTAGAGATTAGCTGAAGATTTCTGATGGTAAAAGAGACTGTGGAAAATGAAATAGGATGGCTAAGTAAGAGCCTTCCCAGCATTTAGGCCTTAAAAGCTCCACTGATACTCTGGACACAACTGTCATAGCTGGTTAGTTACATAACTCCTAATGGGGTCTTTTTAAACACCGATGACATTTCCTATTTACATGGGCACAAAATGATAGATTTCTGTGGCTTTGATACTTACATCACTTAAGTTATAGGCATTGACTTTGTGTTGGATAAACTGTGGAGCATCTGCTGGTACATTGCACTTGAATTTCTCACTTTCATGTTTTGCTTTGTAATTCAGCTGGAAAACAACAGAAGATAGACAGTTTGTTGTCAGAATTTTCTCATGAGTATATAAGTGGCTAAGTTATTTCTATCCTTTTTAGAAACATGTCTCAAAGAGGCTATCTGTCCAAAGTCCAGTACAGGGCTTTGACCCTCACTCCCACCTTCGAGATCAGAGTGTGATCCAACTTGAGGTGTCATTTTGTAAATGCTATCATGGTGTATGTGTGCGGAAACGCAGTTGGATCTAAACTTTTAGGCTGTCCTTTCAGGACAGGAACACTCAAAATCTATTAAATTCTATGATAAATAATTAAAATGCTGACACAGTTTAAAAGATACATACATTCTGCTTAATAAAAATGTAAAACATAGCACTTTAAATTTTTTAAAAGGTGTTGTGGGTGGAAGGAAGGGAGTATAAAGAGAGAATGAGGTTGTTGAATTCTGGAGCAAAAGGCAAATACACAGGATTGTACTAAGCACCTCCAAACCAGAGCCATGCCCTATCATGACCAACAAGAAGAGTGTGTGGTGACCAGACACTGCATACAGCACCCTATTCCTCTGCTGCTTGCCAAGTTCAGGTGCATCAGTGATGTTAGGGTTTGGCTGTTCTTTCTTGAGGCATGAACTGTTAATAAGTTAGGAAAGTTGCATAATGAACTGATAGGGACTCCTGGGTTATACTGATGCCATTTCCTTCTTTACCAATTGCAAATGAGCTCACTGTGATAGTAAAGCACGTTTTAGAGTAGAATACAACGTATTTTCCTTCTTGAGAAGGCTGTGCTACTCTTAGCTACATTAGCACCCTACTACTCAAAGTGTGGTCGATGAATAGCAGCATCAGCATCACTGATGAGCTGAGAATCTGTATTCTCTGGGTGAATCACTGGGTGACCCGCATGAATGTGAATGTTCTAGAAGCAATGCTGCTCTTCCCCGATCTTTGCATGGCTGGGTTGTTCTGCATTAGAACTTCCTTGACCACTCAACTTGAAAGGTCCACCCACTCACTGCCTCTCACTTCAGTCTGTCTGAATTCTCTATCATCACCCTGTATTAGTTTTCTTCGCACTGCCTGATGTCTTTCTTGTTTCTGCACTCTTTGCCTTTTTGTAAAGTCTTCCTTGGCAAACTAAAAAATGGGAAATACTTCCCTTGTTACCTACGCAAAGATACTCATTGTCTTTAAGGTGCCATAAAGTTTTAGTATGCATTATTTTGGGTATGTGACAGACCCTAATGGGCAAATTCTCCACTAAGAATTGGTGACTTACTGAAGAAATATTATTTATTTTTATTATTGTTTAGCACCATTTTCCCTGAGGCTGCAATTCGATCTAGCAGCTTCCTTTGCATTGTAATGAACAAATCTTGAAAAATGACATTGTTGGGTAGATAGATGAGCCTATGAAGACTGAGCATGAAAATGCCTGTATTTTAAATAAACACTGCATTCTAGGTCGTCCACACTTGCACAAATCAAGGTACTTACATCGCTAAGCTGTTTCGTGTTGAGCTGGGCTTGCAGCAGCACAGGAGTATCAGTGACGGCTGTGAACTTGGTCTTATCTGGATGAACTTTGTATGTATGCTAGAAAAGACATTCTTTCATGAAATTTCATAATATATCTTTATATTCTTGTTCATATACACACTAACTTATAAAAAATCTCCAGTTAAAAATAGAATTTATTAGGGTGCCAGGGTGGCTCAGTTGGTTAAGCATCTGCCTCCGGCTCAGATCATGATCCCAGGGTCCGGGATTGAGACCCACGTCGGGCTCCCTGCTCAGCAGGAGAGTCTGCTTCTCCCTCTCCCTCCACCCCTCCCCCTGCTGGTTCTCTCTCTTTCAAATACATGAATAAAATCTAATTAAAAAATAGAGTTTATTTCCTGAACACTTGGTTGACACATTCTCACTTTCTCTCTCTCAATCTCCGTCTCCTGACGCTGTCTCCAAACTGGTCTCCCTGCTGCAATTCAGCAACCGGATTGATCTTGCTCCTGCTGAAGCCTTACAACGGCTCTCCACGGGACTGGTAGTCAACCTAAACTGTGCCTTGGCTGATGAGCTCTACCCTACAGAATCTCTGTCCTCCCTTCATCTCCTACCCTGTCGCCTCTTACCACTGTAACCCCCTTAGTACCCTTCAGCTCCCTCATATTTTCAATGCCTTAAGTATCAAGTTTGTTCTCTCCTTAGGCCGTTCTGCCAGTTGCTCTCACCTCGATACTGCGGTGGCTGCACATTTCTGCCTTGGACCCTTCTTGGGCACCCAGTCTATGGTGCCCACCCAGTCTCCCTCTCCCGCATCATTCTAATGTATTTAATTCTATAACATCACTCTGCATGTGTTCTCTGTTTATTGTTGGTCTCTCCCTCTCAAATGCATGCTCTCCGAGAGGCAGCCCCCCTTGTTCCCTCTTCTTTCCCCGCATCAAGGACAGTGTCTAACGCAAGCTGGCTCCTCCCGTGAATTCATTAAACAAATGAACGCAGACCTCTCAGAAACTTCCCTATCTTGCCTTCCCTCCCCCAGACCAAGCCATGTATCTATACTTTACTACCGGAAGATAAATAACGCCACAAATTCTTTTGTAACCAATAGGTTTGTTCACAGCAATTTTTATGCTCCCCAATTTCACCCAAAATTTAAAATTTAACATCTGCTAACCACTCGATATTAGTAGTTAAACTCCTGCTAAAATTACCACTAGATGGCAGAAGAATCCCAAACCCCATTTCAAGAACTCAGGGCCCCTGACTCACGTCTTTACACTGGTCTAGCTTCTTGATTGCTTCGTATTCTTGTGTTATTGTCTGAGGGAAATAGCATTTCCCTTTATCTTCTTCATACTCTGCTTTGTAATTTTTCTGTAATGAGAAAGAGCAAAAATAGATGAGGATTGTGAATGCCCCCAAATAATGTCACTGAGAGACAGAACAATGGTCTTCAACTTACATCACTGTTTTGAGCTGAGACTTTCATGCAGTGAATTTGATATGGGTCCTCAAAGCTGCCTATATAATGTCCCAGAATATTCTGTACATATGCATCTTTGTATTTAGCCTGAAAAAGAAAGCATATTGACAGATACGTCAATCATGTATGTTATCTGTCAAACAGTAGAAAAGCCCTCAAAGCCCAGGGGCAACCACAGCCTTCCAAACCTCGCTGAAGTTCTTCAACAGAGTGTCAAGTTGATATTTGGGGGTCTCGCAGTAGTTCATGCTCTTTGCTTTTGTCTTCTCATAGTTTTCCTTGTATAATCTCTGTTGAAGGAAGAAAATCAAAGAAAAATGTATCTCATGGTTTAAAAGCCTTTCCCTTCATTGTATACTTAACCAAAAAGGCAAATTTTATATTTTTTTCAGCATTTACTTTCCACAAGGCAAAAGAGGCAGAATGAATATGGTGGAGTTTCATGTCTTGAAGAATCTGGTCAGATGGGGAACCTGGGTGGCTCAGTGGGTTAAGCCTCTGCCTTCAGCTCAGGTCATGATCTCGGGTCCTGGGATCGAGCCCCGCATCGGGCTCTCTGCTCGGCAGGGAGCCTGCTTCCCCCCCACTCTCTCTATGCCTGCCTCTCTGCCTGCTAGTGGTCTCTCTCTCTCAAATAAATTAGTAAAATCTTTAAAAAAATAATCTAGTCAGCTAATAACCACGTACATACTTGTGTTATTTATTGTAATAGCCCTCAGTCAGAATATACCACAGTGTGCCAACGCTGCTAAGCAATTTTTTGTCTTAAAATAATTCTGTCCACTTGAATGTGTTTGAAAGAAAATGAATTTTTTAAATAGTGCAAAATTAGGTAAAAGATATAAGGTGGACCTTAGATATTAAGGCACAGTCCTAGAAAAGTATTCAGTTCAGCCCTTGATGAAAATGTGTTTTACAACACATTTGGAAGTTGGCTAATATTTTTCCTCCTAAGTAATTATACACGATAAGGTGGTTTTTCCATTTTGTTATAGGTATCATGTATTTCTACAGTCTTAATTCTCCCATACAGAAATCCAAAAATATACTCAGTGAAGACAAACATAAATGATATAGAATACGGTGTATTTTTCTGCTGTGAGTTAAAGAAGTAATTTTTATAAAGAGTTTAATTTTAATATTTAGGTCTTTAAAATGAAATCAGTATTTTATGGACTACTTAAAGTAAAATATTTTGCTCTTGAGGTTATGATTCATCTAGTTTTCCTACTTTATTGTTCTTTTGCCTGATTTTCTCACTTCTTGCCTTTCATTTTTCTATATATATTTTTGCAAAGTACCTGAAGTCAGATCATGACATGGAATGACTATGTATTTATACATACTGAGATATTCAGCTCATTTCTGGGAAAAGCAATGAAGAAAATGCTATTGCTAGTATATTTTCTCCGTAATGAAACAGAAGGCATGAAAAAGATTAAGGAAACATTTACAATATTCACTCATGTCTCAAAGTACAGACACATCCTAAGAATGAGGAACTTAATCATCTTTTCCCCATGGGATTTCGGGTTTGACTTGTCCTCCTGAATCTGAGATTTCATTTAGGCTAACGTCCCATCTGAAGTTGCATTAAACAGTAAGTGTAGCCACATCTGAAAATAAGAGTGATTTACAAAGACACTCACATCACTCTGGTTTTTGGCCGCCTTCAAAGAGTGCAGCATCTTGGGATCATCATTGATGCTCAGGGCTCCAATCATTTTCCCTTTATTTTTCTCATAGTCTTTCTTGTACATCACCTGTAAAGACATCACACGTGCTGGTTCCCACCCACTCAGAACCATCACTGCGGGCCCCCTGCTCAGGCGCCCAGGCCACCACACTCACATCGCTGGCGATCTTGCTGTTGGCCTTGGCTGCCAGCAGGGGAATGGCGTCCACTTTAATGTCGAATTTCTTCGCTTTGCTCTTCTCCCAGTCATGCTTGTAGATATTCTGGACAGAAACATTTTAACAAAGGAATCAGCAAAAATGATATGCATGTTTACCACACTTTAAAGACTAATGAGCATCTCAATACTCAGGCTTAATGCAAAATAAATGGACCGTTTCTATTGTCCAGAAAATCGTGTATATTTTAGTTACTTCTCTTCAAGCTGAAGCTTCTAACTTCCCAAGCTCAAGTTTCTCTACTCCTCACTAGAATCCTTCATCAAATTAACCTCATTTTAGCGACCATACTAATATCTGATTCCTAACACTGAGTACTTCACAGAGTGGCACAAATGTTCGATAGTTAATTTACTTTTTGTGATCTAAAGATATAACTTTCATTTGATCTCAAAGTCCTCTGAAAGGTCCTGAATCATTACAATACTCATTGATGTTGGATAACCTAAGTACTTATTTATAGAATTGTGGAAGAAACAGAGATCTACCCTACTTCTCCAAGGGGAATTTGACTTTTCTGTATAATTAATTTTTGAAAATGAAAGGTAGCAATGGATACTTGGCCTTAATGCCTTTTGAATACCCTGTATATCTTAGTGTAAGCTCTCTTACATGTAGAAATGAGCACCATTTATGGGAAATAAGGGGCATTACACATCTGAGGAATAAATAAAATGAAACTGTATCTAAAAAACCAGGCCCTGGGTGAAAATTAATTATAGCATAGCATAAATGAATATATGGCTAAAATCTCTAACAGTATGATTCACAGTTACACCTACATGAGTGGTGGCATTTGGAGGGTTGGTTAAAACATACTAAGACTAAAAAAAAAAACCATACTAAGACTGTCTGATTGTATGAAGTTACTTACAACATTGCTATCTACATTTACAAGGTGAATTCAAAGATACGTGGGCAGAGGCACAGGGACGTGATACACAGGTTAAATGTTCTTCCCATCATGAACACAGACGTGTTTATTCAGTGAAGCAATCCAGAAATAAAAGCACAGGTCGTCAGGATAGCCCATGGCATAGGATACGGGAACTTACATCACTCAGGTTATAGGCGTTGACCTTGTGCTGGAGGAGGGCAGGAGTATCTGGAGGTATGTGGCACTTGAACTTTTCACTTTCATGCTTTGCTTTGTAGTTTAGCTGAGACAGAAAGTGAGAGAGACAGACAGAGAGGGAGAGAGACAGACAGTAAAGGAGACAATTAGTTCTAAAGAAGAACTGTCCCCAAATACAAAAACCTTGTGTGGTACATTTCATAAAATAAAATGTAAAATACATTTTGTTGAAATAACTGACAGCATTGTTAAGATCGAGACACAAGTTCAGAACTAGGGTGGGCCACTCTGCGTTATTGATAACACGGGTGATATCACATCTGTCACTGGCATAGGACTGTCCTGGAAGGTGGTGGCTGTCTCACATACGCTCCCTCTCCAATCATACCACAATCGGCCCTGGGAATCAGGGGATTCTGAGACTCACAGCCCTTTCTCTCTTACCATTGTCAAAGCTCACTTTCTGGGAACACGTTCTAACAAACCTGGTTATGTCCCCACATGTACATTATGGTTGTTAAGACTCTTATGTGAAGACTTGATTTCTGGTCATATATTAACTGAGGTTACTTTCACTGTTTTGTTTAGTTCAACACAAGCTTGGAAGTTCATACTTAAAACTCATGTGATAAAACTTATCTCAAAAACTCAATTTCCCAAAAATGTATTTGAGACAGCGACATCTCATGTATTGAATATCCACTCTGGGCCAGGGTGTTTCCTATGCTCATACCTCCTGCCATTTACTCTTCCAAGCAACCACAAATTACAAAAGGGAAATAAGAGGCATAGAGAGGTTCAACAATTTGCCCGTGCTGCCAGTTTGTAAAGACAGAGCTGGAATTTTACCCAGTCTTGTCTGACTCAAGAACTCATGTTCTTTCCAGGGCAGTAATGTACATCAGTTCCCCTTCTAGAACCAACTATCACTGATACCCATACAAGAAGATGCAAGGCAAAAAATAAGGAGATATTTTAGGTGATTACGAATATAGACAAGTTAAATTTGCTAAAACATACTTAGCCTTTTTTTGGTAAATGTGACAAGTCACTGGATTTTATCTGCAGAGTTATGATAGGTTATCCCTCCCAACTGGATTTCCTACATATTTAAAGGAACTTACATCACTCAGTTGTTTGGAATTGACTTGGGCTTGCACCAGAACAGGAGAGTCAGTGACTTGAGTGAATTTTGTCTTATCTGGATGGACTTTGTAGGTATGCTGTGGAGGAAAAAGGAATCATTTTAGCAGTCAAATCCAAGTTGGCCTAGAGGCCAAGCAAGGAGAATCCATTCCCCAAAGGAAAAGAAACTTGTAGTTCATCAAACCCATGGCTCTCTTCTGATTAGACTGCCCTGTTTTTGACAGATACTTTCACATCTGTACAAGAAACTTTCTCGTTCTTCAGATTTCCGATAACCCTCCTTTGGGGAAATGAACTAGAACTACCTCTTGAAATGTGTGGATGACAATAGGGGAAATCAGTTCATCTACTACAAGATAAATTTTGTTTCTTGCAATTTCCTTGCTCGTGTTTATTTGAGAAGTGTTTTAACACTGTAGGAATTTCTTGACCCCTAGAGGACGCAGGCGGCAGGACGTTCCAAGTTCCTATCACAGACTTACATCTTTACACTGATCCAGTTTCTTGATTGCTTCATATTCTTGAGTTATAGTCTGGGGGAAGAAGCCTTTGCCTCTGTCTTCTTCATATTCTGCTTTGTAGTTTTTCTAGGAGGAAAAGAAATCAGATACAAGGATGCAACCATTTATTCATGCCCTAAGGACGTGTTGGAAAGCTACCTGATTGTCTTAGCACTTACGTCACTGTTTTGAGCTGAAACTTTCATGCAGTGCGTATGGTATGGATCCTCAAAGCTGCCAACATAATGTCCCAAAATATTCTTCAAGTAGGAATCTTTGTATTTAGTCTGAAAGACAAAATACATTTCATGTATTTATTGGGAGAAATAATGGATCTTTTCTTAACAGAAGTAGTAACCACAGGACTGCTTACATCACTAGTGAAGTTGTGCAGAACTGTATCAAGTTGAAATTTGGGGGTTTCACAGTAATTTATGCTCTTTGCCTTTGTCTTTTCATAGTTCTCCTTGTATAGTTTCTGTCAAAGAAAAAAATAATCAGTTAAAGCAGATTCCTGTCACTCCCACACTGATTGTAACACTTGTATTTCCCAACACTCAACAAAAGAAGAAGGGAAAAAAAATATATCGCCTGTCAACTGTCTTAAAAATTGACAATCAGACATTGGGGTGTGGTGAATGATAAGTTTCTTCTATTAGCAATGACTGTAAAGCTTAGGTTTTCAATAGTCACCAAAAGATCTAGAAACTAATACATGGCCTCAGACCAAGACCTTAGTTGTGGCGAGTTGTGTGTATTTCAGTTCTGCTAGGTCTTTCCTTCCCCAACTCACACACTCTTCCCTCACTGATGGTGTCACGACAGACACGAATATTCTGAGCAAAAGTGATTTTTTTTTTAAGATTTTATTTATTTGACAGAGAGAGAGAAATCACAAGTAGGCAGAGAGGCAGGCAGAGAGAGAGGAGGAAGCAGGCTCCCCGCGGAGCAGAGAGCCCGATGCGGAGCTTGATCCCAGGACCCTGGGATCATGACCCGAGCCGAAGGCAGCGGCTTTAACCCACTGAGCCACCCAGGCACTCCAAAAGTGATTTTTTTTTTAATAAACCTTCACAAAAAAGTTGAGTATCTGCTGAGAAGTACATGCACTCTCTTCCTCCTTCCACCAAGGGAAAAGCCTTCTGCAAACAGATAGTGGATCTTAAAATTACAGTGTACCCAAGACCCCAGATGATAAAGCCACTCACTCTTCTTCTCCGCTAGGATGTCAATTTAGCTCTAACAATAACAATAAACAACTATTGATTTTAAAGGTGCAACTGAGAAAGTAGGTCTTGTCACTTTCTCATGTTGGGTTTGGAGACTGCAAATGGTGCTATTTGGTTTTCAAATTTTTATATTGTTCTCTTTATCAGCAAAGGAGATTTGAATCCAGGCTTTTAGATGTTTGCTAAAGATGACCTTCATCTAGGAAACAGGAGACCTGCTTTGCACTGATTTCCCAACAGGGCTATTTGGACAGACACACTGACTCTCACCTGCTACCCCAACTCCATTCACCCCCTTCCTCAATTGCATGTACACATTTCTATGGTGCTGACTTAATTTGAGGGACAAAGAAAACTAACCTGCAGAGAGAACCGTATAATTCTCAAATACTGGGAAAGCTTAATACAGTGTAACTATAAGGGAAAAACTCAACTGATCACATGTTCAGTCTCTTTATATACAGTCAAAATGGTCTCAGGCTTCTAGTCTCTTAATGCCATTTCTCACTTATCCAATCAATTTTAAATCTAATGGATTGGTCAGACTCTTAATTCCACATGGAGAAACTCCTGTGAAGGCTCAGGGAGCCATCTTTTAAGTCATGCTGTCTGCAAATGGTTGTTTCTAGGGACACGATCTGCACAGAGAATGGTGGAGGTAAGGGGAAGAAGCGGTGAGACACGGGACATTTGTCCTTGCCCCGCTTGATGAACACAAGGGCAGGGCACACGCACAACTTCATCTCTCACTCTCCTCCCGTTTCGAAGTCTCCGTCTGCCTGGGTCAGATCACATGTATTTCCTACAGTGTACTCTTTGCCCATATGGAAGCTCAGGCACCAGAGCCTATAAGCAAATAAGGATTTCTCTGCCCACTGAGCTAAATCCATAGGCCCCCCCCAAAACTGACATACATCATACTCAGAGGCATTCCTGTCTTCCTGTGGGTAAATGGTTCCAGAGGAACTGCGACACTAGAATCTTAAAGTATGTGCAAAGTTATATATGCACTTAGTCATTTAGTTATATATGTATTATAGGAGCAAAATCTCATCTCTCTGGCAGCTAAGGTTAAAAAAAAACACTTTTTGACAAGAATGTACTTACATCACTCAGGGCATTTCCTGCCGCCTTCAGCTGCTGGAGCAGTGGGTTCTCTGAAGCAGGAAGTACATTATAATCTGCTTTTCCCTTATTCTTTTCATAGTCTTCTTTGTATTTTACCTGTAGGAGTGAAATAAAATGAGAAAGTAATGCTGTGGGTTATTTTTGCTCTCGTCTCTATTCTGGATATTATGACATGGTTTCGCAATCAATTTTCTCTCTAGAAGAGTGGCAGCTTGACATTTTACAAACAAAATACTCCTAGTAGCTTATAACAGCAGCAGAGCAAGTGCATCAATTTCCAGGCTAACTTCTCTTCCCATTCATTTATTCATTCAAAAATGTCCATAGGGGATCAATTGTGCACTGGCTCTGGGACAGGTCCAAGAAAGAGTAAGACCTGGTCCCCGCCCTCAAAGAGAAAAAGACACACACAGATAATGACAGAGCCTCATGTCCCAGACACTTGCTGCTCCACAACCCTCATTTAGCTCTTAGCCTCCAGCTGCCTAATTGCCAACACACTGTTAAAGAAAGCAAACCAGAAGCATCCTCAGTCGTATGCTTGATCTGTGGCTGTGCGTGAGCATGTGTGTATCTAATGTACATCAGAAGTGAGAGGAAAGGGCTGGAGGCTGGATGAAGGATGACAACCTCGCTTCTTCTTTCTAGAGCCCTCCCACTGTGCACCTTCAATTCCAGCTTTAGCAGAAGCTTTTTTTTTTTTTTTTTTAAGATTTTATTTATTTATTTGACAGACAGAAATCACAAGTAGGCAGAGAGGCAGGCGGGAGGCCGGAGGGAAGCAGGCTCCCTGCTGAGCAGAGAGCCCGATGTGGGGCTCGATCCTAGGATCCTGAGATCATGACCTGAGCTGAAGGCAGTGGCTTAAACCACTGAGCCACCCAGGCGTCCTAGCAGAAGCTTTTAATGAGCGCCCCAAAGCCCCTATCAGGAACATGCCCAAAGGGAGAACAAGAAACCGATCCTAGTTCTGACCCTGATCCACAGTGCCCACCATTTATTGTGGCAACACAGCTGTAGAATACAGAACAGTTCAAAGACTCCTAGGTAGCTTACCAACATTTGAGAACCTCAAAAACCAAATATAATCAGTTTGGTCTCCAAAGGTAGGAGATACACAGCTGAAAGACAGAGGCACCACCCTCTACAGAAGCCACAGAAGACTCACAGGGAATACTCTACAGTAATGAAAAGACATAACTTTCTATCTTACAGAATTATGAGCTTTATTGGAAAATGGAACCAACCAGAAAAGGAATTCTACACACACCCTTATCTCCCTACCTACATGTGGGATATGTGGTCTCTTCTCCTGTTTATGGATAAACTGTCAGGACTTGTGGCAAAGTTTCCCCTCCTATTAAGTACCAGAACCCTTCCCCTTTCACCTACTCAAGGATATCACTCCAGCCACTCTTTCTGCCTCAGAAAGAGATGATTTTCCTTCCACACTGTGGAATTTTCCCATCAACGCAGATACATGGTGTCTTTGCTATCTTAAAAGAATCCCCTCTTCATCCACGTATCCCTCAGCCACTACCTCATTTTCTTCTTTTCCTTTCAGGAAAACACTTTGAAAAAGATAAGTTATATTCTTCTAAATCTCTGTTCTCATCCACTCATGAGCCCTCTCTAAGCAGACTCAACCAAGTTGCTCTTAAGTTCATCAGAGACCAGATGCTGGTAAATTCATGTCAGAAACATCTGACACAGCTGATCACCCTCTTCTCCTGTCCCTTGCTTCCCACTCTCTACCAACTCTACTCCCACCTCATCGTGCTGATGTGTTTGCGTGGGGACACTCCGGAGCTCAGTCCTAGAGCTTTCAGTCTACACTTGCTCCCTTGACGGTGTCCAGTCTTACGATGTTAAATACTATCCATATACGGATGTCTTCCAAATTTATACAACCCTTCCCGATATCTCCTCTGAAACTTCAGTCTTGTGCAGTCAACTGCCCACTTAACCTTTCCACTAAGATGTCTAAAAGGCATCTCAGGTCTTACATATTGGAAGCTGAGCCTATATCTTCCCTCCAAAAATAATTATCCAGTTCTTCCGCACTCTTCCCTCTCTTGTAAAGGGAAATTCCATTCATGCAGTTGCTTAGACCCAAACTTTCTTCCCATATCCCACAACCAACCCAACAGCAGACCAGATCAGCTCTACCTTCAAAGTACATCTCATCACCTGCCCTGCTCTCCTCCTGATCCAAAACATGACTGTCTTGCACCTGGAGACTGAAATAGCTTCCTAGGTGATGAGATCTTCTTGCTTTCACTCCTTCAGCAGAGCCAAGGGCAGGATTTGAGTCAAGTCTGATTAGCTCTGAAGTTTACATGCTTTCTAGTGCTAGACTGCTGAGGACTCTATTTACTGAAGTCTGCTCTATAGAGTATATGAACATATCCATGGATCTCTGTATCTTCTCTGTGACCAGATTCTCACCAATTAGTAGGAAAATAAAAAAAAAATTATAATCACGAGTGTGGGAATGTCCATATTCAGAGAAGTTTGCCAATCGTATTTTCTTGAGGGAGTTCTTTTGTTGGAGAGCACAACCTTTCTACTTGCAGGTGTGAAAAGGTCCTTTATGAAATATTAAAGATAATACTTAAATATTGTTAATGGTCATACTAGCAAAATTTTTCAAAAATATGGTAGCCTTATAACCCCAAAGTACTTTTTTTGTTGTTGCCCAAGAACTCTTTTTTCTTCATTATTTACAAAATCAAGAGTTATAAAAAGTCCACCCCAATAAGACCATCATGACAGATGAGAGCATTTCCCCATACCTTGCTAGCTGCTACCCCAGCCTGTTTATTCACTTTGTACTCCGGTGTTTCCGTGTGCATGAAGTAGATCTGGTCTTTCATATTCTCAAAATCTTCCTGGTATTTTCTCTGTAAGACATTAAACATGCTGGAGAACTGCTGTGAACACAGACTGTGCAAGGGTTCACACGGGGGAACAGGGGCCACTTGGGTTGCTTATGCATAGCCCCACTCCTCTTGGTTTATGCAGATCAGGTTACAATGAGAGATGGTAGGGCCATCACAAAAACAATTAGAAACTTAACTGAGACTTAGAGCAATTGTAAGAGGCTGAAACTACCCTTTAAGAAGGAGCTCTCAGGGCTGGAGGCAGAGAATTTCAGAGAAAAGGAAAAGAGTTTTTCAGTGAAGAATTTCTGGAAAGAAACTAGTCAGTTTCATAAATGTAGTTTGGGTTCCCCAGGCAAAGAATAAATTTAAAAGGGACCCTTTAACCTGTACTCACTTGGAAACCCTATTGTTCATATGAAAATTCAGGCAAGAATAATGTAATCTGAGTAAAACAGTATTTCTCAAAAGGGAAGGAAGACTGGGAGATTTCTTTCTGGTTAGGAACCCTACACAGGTCTTGTCCCCAAGAAGAGTCCATTACCTGGACTCTAATGTTCTGGTACCCCTTCAGGTGTAGTTGGGGACTAGAAGTTATAAAGGAAAGGGTCACCTTTCATCCTAAGAACATCCGGCCATTTCCTCCTACTTACTGAGCTGATGTTATCAGCATTCATTCTGGCAGTAGCAATTTCAAAGCAAGGTGTCTCACTCCATTTGCCTTTGATTTTATTTTCATAGTCCGCCTTGTATTTTTGCTATGAGAAAAAAAGAAGACAAGACAAAATATAGGAAATACAGAAATTGACAAGATAGAAAAGTAGTAAATGGGCAGCTTTAAAAAACATCTTTAAAAAATTTTTTTAAATAAAAAGATATCTTGATATCTATTAAGATATCTATTAAGAACTTCTTAAGTTCTTAATAGAAGTCTTCAAACCTTCTAACATAGTGTCAACAAGAAAGTTGAGCAGTGGGTAGAGGTAATAATTGACCCTCTTCTTGTCGAATCTGGGGACTTAGTTCATTCAGAACTTACAGATATTCTCTGATGTTTGAGGGAGGAGACTCAGAAGCATACTCCACTTGTATTTCAGAGTTATAATAAAACCACTCAACCCCAGGTTTCCATGCCAGATGAACTTATTTCTGAGCTTTACCAATACTCCTGGTTATCCAGAAAGCTTGGTTATCCAAAAATCTGGCTTACAGACTAATTTTAAGCCTTTCCAGTTGAGACTTAAAGAAATTTTAATGAGAACTGGCAAGTAATTCAAAAATTGCCCCATCATACTCCCAAACACCACCCCACCTGAACTTCAGGCCGTGGGCATCTAGAAGACTGGAATTATGTCTTCTTTATGTTTATATCCTCAGAATCTAACACAAAATGCAGCACACACAAGTGGCCTCATAAATGGCCTCATAAATGCATGCTCAAATACACTGAATTGAGCTGAGTCAATGATATGTGGCTTCAAACTACCTTGGCCTTATACTGCTCTTAGAATAAAATTAAATTATTCAATACCAAATCTGGGCATATAAGCCAAAGCCAGAGCTGGGTTACAGCAATTTCCCCTTCTTGGGAAATGTGTTAACAGATACAACCAATGAGCCTCAAGGTTTCTGCACACCTACACCCCTACTATACTCTTCAAGAGAAAAGGAAGTTGCTTTCTAGTATACCTTTAACAGAACCAGTGCCAAGGAGAAGTGATGTGCTGAACCAGTGAGTATGAGTTAAAGGATGCTCAATCCTTTCTCAAATGCACATACCCTTTTTTCTCAAGAGCTTAATATGCCAATCAATAGCCAAGTGTTTTTCATAACTATAAATTTTAGAGTCCTGGGCCTGAATCCATAAGCTCTGGGCCTAAGACTGGACTCTTATCATTACCAAAGGTGTGACTTAGCTTCTCCAAGTTTCAGGGTTCTCAACCATAGCACCAACAACCTTCCACATTAAGATTAAAAAGTTCATACCCTGAAGAGTCCTAAACAAATGTAGGCTACAATAACTCTAACAACTATGATGATAACATTGATAGCATAACAGAGTAAGAAACTGGAGAAAATTGTGTGAGTATTCTTTGATAGAAATCTTTGTTGAGATAATATTTACATTAAAGTACCAATTAATGTGTACTCTCCTCTCGCAAAGCTTTAAAAAAATTGTAGTCAACTTTTCAGTCGATCAAAACAGACTTAACTCAGTCAAAAAGGATTTTTCGATTGGCTGATTGCCTATAGAAGTAAGTATTTCTAAACTTTTTGGGGACTAGACCTCTTCAGATATTGAGAAAGTTATAAAGTGCCCATAAACACAACTTAGAGAATTCTTTTTTTCTTTTTAAAAGATTTTATTAATTTGGCAGAGAGAGACACAGTGAGAGATGGAACACAAGCAAGGGGAGTAGGAAAGGGAGAAGCAGGCTCCCCACAGAGCAGGGAGCCCGATGCAGGGCTGGATTACAGGACTCTGGGATCATGACCTGAGCCGAAGGCAGACACCTAACTGACTGGGCCACCCAGATGCCCCACAGAGAATTCCTGAATTACGTGCATCCCAGGTTTACAAGCACCTACATTCTTGGTGGGGGATATTGCCATTCTCTGCTTGGTGTCAAAGGAAAACAACTCCAGTATTAAGGGGTAGGGGAAACAGAGCCTGATGCATCTCTAAAACTTTGTAATATAATTTAAAATTGAGAAGGCAGTATTCTTTTTTTTTTTTTTTTTTTAAAGATTTTACTTATTTGTCAAAGACAGAGTGTATAAGCAGAGGGAGCTATAGGTAGAGGGAGAAGCAGGCTCCCCACTGAGCAAAAAGCCTGATGTGGGACTCAATCCCAGGACCCTAGGATCACGACCTGAGCTGAAGGCAGAGGCTTAACCAACTGAGCCACTCAGGTGTCCCCACAGCAGACATTCTTAATGAGGTCCAAACATGGGGTCATTATGGAGAAATAATAAGAAAATTATATATGTAGTTTTGTTAAAAAAAAATTAAGTAAAAATTAATTCTCACATTAAGATACAGATATCCGTTGTTTTAAAAAGATATTAAAACAAGATGCAGGGGTGCCTGGGTGTCTTAGTTAGCTAAATGTCAGACTCTTGGATTCAGCCCAGGTCGTGATCTCAGGATCATGAGACTGAGCTCTGAGTCAGGCTCCACACTGGGTATGGAGCCTGCTTAAGATTGTCTCTCTTGCCTTCTGCCCCTTCCCGACACCCTACCCCACTCGCACATTCTCTCTCCGAAAAAAAGGTAAAATAAAACAAGATGCAGAACAAGAGTTTAAGACCCCAGCACCCTCAACCAAAGTCCTCCCCCACTTCTCTCTCTTCATGAACCAGTAGCTAAAATGGGTCAGCTTGGAGGTGGATCTCTCACCATGCACCCCTGACTACTCGCAGGTCTGGGAAGATTTTCACTACAAGCGACTGAGGCTACAGCTTGTTAACTGTTGAAAAAGTTATGGCCTTCCCCTTCATTTATAGGTAGGAGAGAAGTTGAAAGAATAAAGGCCTGCCGCTTGAGGAATGAGAGGAAGAGAGAGGTATGTGTCTGCCTGGGACCTCCTCTGTCCATAAGCGGTCGACTCTACCTGCCTGTCAGCAAGGCCTGAGTGTTTACGTGGTACACAGAGACGTTAACTGTACGAGGGGCCCCACACCCAACATTCCCTCCAGCTCCCCCCAGTCCTTCTGTCTGACTGTCATGTTCCAAGTCAATCAATGGAAACCTGGCAGCAAGAATGGATTTAACCTCCTCTAGGATTCTGTGTTTGTTCATTTACCAGAGGACAGCACATGGGGTCAGTTCAAGCTCTGGAACACCTTCTGTGGGCAAGAGTAACCGCAGGTCGATAGATGCAATAAAATTGCTTCCTCAGACCGTAGCTCCTCCTCCTCAGAAATGAGCTGAGAGGCTTGTGTTAGGCCACAAACTAGACACCCTAATGTCCTTCTTAAACACATGGCTTTATTTTTGACTTTCCACATCTGCATCTGTGGTTTTGATGTGGTTATCAAATGGAAGGACGACAAAGCCGGTTAGTTAATCACACTTCACTCTGTGAGTTGCTAAATACTAGGACTTCGGACAGCTTCGTTCACAGAAATGTGATCCTCTCACGCAGCTGGAGGGGGTCCCGACTGACATTTTCATTGCCCATAGTGGCCCCAGGGCCGCTTTCCTAACTCAACCAAATCTCTTCTGATGGAACCAATGGAAGTCTCTCCCTAAGTCTTTGTGATAGAGGAGCTTCCATGGTATTAGAAGATCAGAGCTGGGCATCTTTGTGGTGTGCAGCGATATTTTCTGAAAGATGTTTTTAAAAATATTTTAGTGAAATACTAAGATAGAGCACACCCCAGCTCCACAGGGATGGAAGGTCCTGTGCTTGGGACCCTTCAGGACCTCACCCAGGTACCTAAGGTTGTTCATCTGTAGCCTCTGTTATGTAATAAACATAAGAGTGTTTCCCCTGAGTGCTGTGAGCCAATTATTAGCAAATTATCAAATATGAGGAGGGGGTCACGGGAAGCCTGGATTTAAGCCAGTCAGTCAGAGGTATGGGAGGTCCAGATTTACGACTAGTTGTCTGAAGTAGGGTCAGTCTTGAGGGTCTGAACCCTTAACCTGTGAGATCTGAGGCTAACTCCAGGTAGATAATGTCAGAATCAAAGTGAACTAATAGGGCAGCGAGTTGGTGGGTGGTACAAGACCCATTTGGTGGCAGGAGTGTGCACAGAGAGCAAAGGAAACAGAGCTCTTCCTTTCAACTCTAGATCCCAGGGAGCTATCATTGGACATTCCAGCCTGGAATCTCACATTTTTCCTCATGTTATAAATCTAGAAGGAAGCAGAGAGGCAAGCACTGAGAGACTTAAGGGACTTCCCAGTGTTGCACTCAGAAGCCCACCTCCAGCTGGCTGTGGTGGGCGCAGTGACCTCACTGGAATGCTCGCTCACATGAACCACCTGCCTGCCTGTCCGTCTGTGTTAGAGCTACAAAATGCGACTGAGCCAAGACAAGTGCTGCCGTGGAGCTGGTGGCTTTGGCCAAAGAGAAAAGTGAGAGAACGGATTCTGACAGATCCAGTAAGGAAAGCTGGTAAACAACAGAATCAATATATAAGCCATATAATCATTGCAGATATGCAATCATCATATTAACATATGAACAGAAGGGCGCCTGGGTGGCTCAGTTGTTTAAGTCTCTGCCTTTGGTTCGGGTCATGATCCCAGAGTCCCGGGATGGAGTCCCGCATCAGGCTCCCGGCTCTGCAGGGAATCTCCTTTTCCCTCTGACCTTCTCCCCTCTGGTGCTCTCTCTTACTCTCTCTCCCAAATAAATCAATAAATCTTTAAAAACAAACAAACAAACAAACAAACATGAACTGAAGGCTGGAAGACAAAGGGACGGATCTGGGAAACACAGACAAGGAAATGCTGGATTTGAATACCTAAGAGGGAGAAGATCAAGGAGGTTTTATCCATGTGGGAGAGCAAGGAAACGTGGGTCAAAGCCCATAATGGTGGGGAACACTTCAAGAGGACAGAGGCAAGTCCCACAGCTAAATCACCTCTCTCTCCTCCACCCGCAGCTCTAGTCCTCTTATTGGATGGTCTGTGGTTGGATGGACTGCTACCAATCACAAGCATTTCTTCCCAAAGTGAGTATTGTTTTAGATGTCCAGCAGCCATTAAAAACTTGGAATTTGGCTAAGACTGGGATGAATAGCCAAATCTAATGACTTTCATCCACAGCCATCTTCCCTCAGCTCATATTGCTATTCCACAATGGCAAACCCAGACTGGTGAGGATTTTGAAATGTCCGATGACGCCACCGTATCCGGTTGGAGTGGTGCGGTCCAACAGGCACCTCATGCAAGCCACCACTGTAACTGTAAATTTTCTAGTAGCCGATTTTTAAAATGCAAGAAGGAACAGGTGTGAAATTAATTTTAGTAATATGTTTTACTTAACCCAATAGATCCAACAAATATGATTTCAATGTATAATCAATATGAAAATCATGAGCTGTTTTATGTTCTTTTTGTCCTAAGTATTCTAGACCAGTGCCTATGTCATGCATATAGGACCCTCAGTTTATATAATCATGTTTCAAATGCTCAGTGGTCACACGTGGATGATGGCCACTACATCGAGGAGCACAACTCTAGACTAACCAGCATGTCTAAATTAGCGGAGATTGATTACAGAGCTGGGTGGCTCAGTGGGTTGGGCCTCTGCCTTTGGCTCAGGTCATGATCTCAGGGTCCTGGGATCGAGGCCCGCATTGGACTTTCTGTTCAGCAAGAAGCCTGCTTCCCCATCTCTCTCTGCCTGCCTCTCTGCCTACTTGTGGTCTCTCTCTGTCAAATAAATAAATACAATCTTAAAAAAAAAAAAAATGAAAGGCATTTTTTAAAATCATGTTCAAGTACCCCCATTGCACCCTCAAATAAGGTAAGTGTGCTGCATTAGTAAGATATCATTTAAAATATGCTTTAAATAAAAATTAAAAATAGATTTGTTTTCCAAATGACCATTTGAAAGAGGGTTTGTACCTTTTCTTCAAAAAAAGATCAGTGATCCTTGTTCCCTAATCTTATTTAAGTATGAATATCTTCAGCAGGCCAGCTCTTTCTGAACAGTTCTAAAGTTCATTTCTGCTTAGCCCTGGGCAAATTCCAGGGTCATGGCATTCCTGTTAGTGAAAATTTACTGTACTTATCAGCTCTATCATCCAAATAAGCCCTTGGTTATAGTTAGTAGTCTGCAACATCAGACATTAAAAACATCACTGAATAAACTTCATCTTTCTAATTTTAATTCCTTCTCCTTTCTCAGAGACATCCTTTCCCACCAAATACCTAAACAAGATAGAAACCCTGAGGTTCCACCAAGATTCAAGCAGTAGACCAAATTGGGGACTGAACTCCATGGAGGGCAATGAGAAGTATTTAAAGGGAGCAGTATCCCAGGAGAAAGTGGCCCAATACAAACCAATTTAAAATAGGACTTTAGCATGGGTCTCGTCATCAGCTGAACATCTGTCTCTCGGCATTCTCTGGGAGGGCTGCATTCCGCAGAGCGAGTTTACCAGCCTAAATATAGACAGACTAAGCCATTTTCCTGGGCCTTAAAAGCTATGAAGTGCACTGTCCATGGCTGTCACACTAAGCCCTGTCTGAGAGATCACTCTGCGTTCTTATTTTCTCCATGTCTGACAGAGAGCATTAAATTGTATGAGGTCTTCACACTGAATTAAGACAATCAGATCCTCCAAGAAAATGTGCGGTGACTCAGTTCTCGGTTAGTAGCACTTCCTTAAATCACAATGTTAAATGACATCAGGACATAATTTCTGTTCTTAAAATGCAGCTTTCTCATTCACCAATCACTGAGTCCTTAAGTGGACCGAACATTTATTAACATGGCCCCACAGTGTTAATGGAGGTACCGTGTTCAAGGTAGATTTTTTAGGGTCTTATTGCAAAACAACTCTCGGTGTTGGTGTTGGGTCTTCGGGTTCCCCTTACTTTCTCTGAGATTTGAGAAGATTAAGCCAGATCTTTCAAGGCAGAGAGTGGCCCAGCCCTATTTACTTACCTTGCTCACTTGATTGGTCACTTTCTTAGCAAATTCTATATCTGGAGGGTCCGGCAGCGTTGTGAATTGAGACTGCTGTTCAGCATGACCTTTTTTGTAGGCAATCTGACAACATAAAAGATGGGGATGCTCATGAGCCACAGAAAATTATTCTACATCCCAGATTCCATTTGTTGGAATTAAAAAAAACAAAAACAAACAAAAAAAAAAGGACTAGGTTTTCATCCGTACCTGAAGTTTTGAACTTTAGTGTATCATGTAACAGGGATGTATCCTTACAGATTTGACATGCCTTTGCTCTCAGTATTACTAGTGATTTCTACCTCATTAAGTCTTCCCTCTTCACCAAGGCTATTAACTTAGATGTTTCCTTCCTTTTGTCTCTATGCCGTGATTTATAATTGAAACTACTCTTTTTCTTTTTTTTTAAGGTTTTATTTAGGGGCACCTGGGTGGCTCAGCCTTTAAGTGTCTGCCTTCTGCTCAGGTCATGATCCCAGGGTCCTGGGATCAAGTCCCACATTGGGCTCCCTGCTCTCTGGGGAGCCTGCTTCTCCCTCACCCACTCCCCCTGCTTGTGTTCCCTCTCTCACTATGTCTTTATCAAATAAATAAATCTTTTTTTTTTTTAAGATCTTATTTATTTGGCAGAGAGAGCATAAAGTGGGAGAGCAGCAGGCAGAGAGAGAGGGAGAAGCAGACTCCCCGCTGAGCAGGGACTCGATCCCAGGACCCTGGATCATGACCTGAGCTGAAGGCATACACTTAACCAACTGAGCCACCCAGGTGTTCCCCAACCTCTTGTCTTTATATCACACCCGCTACCAAAACCCTAGCTCTGAATCAACTCAGCGGGCATACTTCCTCTGCTTATATCCAGGATGCTGAGTGCTACTGAAGAAAACCACACAATTCTACTGACTGGACAATGACAATGCAATAAGCACAACTAAAAGTTCCACTGGAATAAGGTACAGAAGTGGAAAAGGGAATCTCTCAAATCTAAGCCCTTAGCCTGAAGGCTAGGTGTGTAGCCAGTGATACATTCGGTGAATAAGAGCTTGCTTGGGGCTCTATGCCCAATACTCGGAATTTATCATAACCAACTGCCATCTTGCCTTCAAGGAAGCTTGGACATCCTGTTATGCCTCTCTGCTCAGTCTCTGCTCACAGCGGCTAGTGTTAAACTCCAAGACCGTCCTTAGGCCCCCAGTCAACTCTCAGCTGCCTTTTTCATAAAGAAATACTATATATCCTCTTCTCTTTCCCTGTACTCATCCCTGCCCTTCCCCACTACTGCGTGGCTCAGAGAAGCAGCCATTGCAGGGCAGAACCCCTGCACTCTCACTGCTGTTCCCTCCCAGCATCCCTCGGTACCCAGCTCCATCCGTCACCTCTTCTCTCGCTTGTTTTTTTTTTTTTTTTTGACAGCTTCAGCTGCTCCTTCATGAGCAACTTCCCTTTGCCTATTAAAGGCCTCTCTTGTTGGAAAATATGTGTCCATTAGTCATGCAACCCCTTCACTCTTGCCCTCCATTTTCCTTCACTGACTACTCAGGCGATTTTTCCACCAACCTTGACCTCTGCCTCCAAAAAATGCAGAACTATTTGTAGATCCCCAGACACATGAAAGCCTCTTATGCCTCTGGACCTCTCACCTGCTGTTCCCTTTTCCCTGGTAGGCCCCAGCTCCAGGCTCTCATCTGCCTGCGAACTGCTGCTCATTCTCCATGGCTCCAGACAAGCAACTGTCTCCCCACCTGAGGACCTTTCTCGTGGGACCTCACTCAACTTGGCACTTGTCTCCTTTAAAGGAATTCCCAGATGACACTATGAACCACAGTTTTCCTATCTGTCCGTCCTTGGACTGTGAGCTCTGCAAGGCCAGAAAACACAACGTCTTGTCCGGGAGCCCTGGTGGTTCACACAGAAACTGACCAGAGCAAATGTTCAATGACTGAATTCTGAATGTGTCTTTTATATACTGAGGGCATGGGGGAAATCTCAAGAGATGGCTTATCATCACAACTTTTCTACTCAGTTGTGAGACTTGAACAAATTATTTCTCCTTCCACATGGAGGTATTCTTCTTTACACTATAAAGAAAGAGGCTGGACAGTTCCAAGGTCCCACTCATCATCTTCATGCTTTAACCAAGTCTAACTATGACTTAACCCGATAATATCTACCTACTGCCTGTAACAAAAGCTTTTATGAACATTAGATCAATGGGGGATTTAAAACACTAATTTTAAAATGCATTTATATTAATGCCACTGGTCAAGCTTTAAGTAGTATAGACTTTATTTTAGGCATAGGGTGACTGGTATTTTCTATGGCTGGCTAAGTCCTCAGAGAATAAGAAACGTCCTGTCAGGAGAAATGCTTCCTAAGTATGACATCCTGTCAAAAACTTCAGAGAAATCAGATCTAGAAGTCCCAATTTCTCAGGAACCTTGTTCAGAATTCTGTATAATTAGAATGCTACACTCTGGATCAACTTAAAGACTCTCCTGGTATTTGTAAAATTATTTGGTCTTTGCTCAGATAGCAAGAAAAACATGATAAGTAGGTTTCAGAGAAACAGGAAAAGGGTGCAGGAAAGGGACAGAAAGCTTCCAAACCCAAGTGCTTGGTTTGAAATCTACATGCCTACCCAGCATTATGTTCTGTGAACAACAGCCTGCTTGGGGCTCTGTGCCCCAAAATTGTAGAAGTTCATGGTACGGACAACAGTATTAATAGGCACGTTGGTAATCTGATACTTGGCGCATAACCTGCAATTAAATTAAAAGCCCTATCTTAACTGCCAAGTTCTTCTGAGGAAGGATGGGAAGATTCTACTTCATTATTATATATTCTCCATTATGGATTCTACTGAGAGATCTCAAAAATGGGGTCAACTTAACTGTTCAGAGTCCCTAGCACTAGGCTGACATGGAGGCAACCCCCCAGCTCTCCATTTGATGAAGAAAGGGAGACATGTGGAGATTAAGTGTCTTCTTGGAAACCTCTTCCTAGGCTTATATGACATGGCATTTCCTGGTTCTCCTTCAACTTCTCTGACAGTTTGTTCCCTCATTCTTTTGCTGGCTCCTTTCCAGGTGTCCTAAGTATGGGCGTCATCCAAAACTCTGCTCTTGGCCATATGTTGTTCTGCCTCCCTCATACGGTTTCACATCTTCAGCTGTCCCTTTTATTCTGAAGACTCGCAAGTGTTCATTCCTTGTCCTGTTCTCACACCTATGCAATAGAATGAATTTCTAATTTATCCATAAAATGCCTTGATCAGAATGTTCCACCATCTCAACTCTGTTTCTCTATTCATTAGTGCACCATTACTAGTTGTAGCCCTATATGCCCAGACTACCAGACTTCCTCATAAACTCCTCTATGTGTCCCCTCACTCCTTCATCTCCAATATCCAATGTCCTTAACCCTTTTAAAATACTTATTACCTTCAGATTCCTTTCTTCCTTTCCTTTGTCCCTGTCATCCCTTTGGTCTTTCTGTATTACTAAAACAGTCTTCTTCAAATGATCACAATTTTTCCCAGTCCCAATCTACTATATTGTCCTTCAGATTTTTTCCAAATCCTACTTTTTACCATATTGTTTTCCTCTCCAAAAATCACATGATATCTCTTACGCACTACCATATCACATCAGAATTATTTTGTCTGATTTTCAAGGTCCTGCTACCAGTTTCTTAAAAGTGCCCTCCTAACTAGGCACCCACAACATTCACTTTCTTTGTCCCCTCAAGACTGATTTCACCACTATTCCTTTGTTCAAGGGTATTCTCTCCTTGAAATGCCTTTCCTGTTCGCCCCTTCCTTTGGGACTGCCACTTCGGCATGGCCTTCTCTAATTACTTGCATGTGCCCTCTCTGTCCGTACCATGAACTTCTACAACTTGCATGAGCTCTCTACTACGGCTCAAATATTAGACTATAGAATTTGCTTTCTAAAATTTTTGAAAAATTTTTTTCTTATTGTTTAATATGTAACAATTTCATTTTATCTGATTATAAAGTCTCAAGGGAAAGGATGAAAACTTCTTGTCATACCTTTCTATCCCATCAGCTATGTATGCATAATGGACTTTCAACAAGTAACTACTGATCACTTGAAAAAGGTTACACAATTATAGTATATGTTCATGACATACAGAACCAAAAAGCTAACTTAAAAGAGAACCAACAGGCCCCTATATATTAAAACCAATACAGTACTAGATAGACTTAAATTTTTGTTATGGCTTCTTTATTTTTTAACTTACTCTATGGGCCCCTAAATTTGCAAATGATATAGAGTGAGAGGCGATAAAAGATTAAGACCTCAAAAGTTGGAAACACCATCAAATGATTATGCATAATTCCAGTACAGGGCAAGGTAAGATTCTAAGATCCATTAGAAATAAATCCTAGTAATTTTCAAGACACCAAATGACTTGTTAAGTCCACAGTGAGTGTTAGAGGTTTGAGGGGTCTAGTTGACAACTCAAGGAAAAACAACTTGTTATTTTTTTAAAACCATGTTCTCCTGAAGACAAGAGCAGAAGTCTGGATTTTCAATACAGACTCTAGCAAATCCAGGAGTCAATACATAAAGCTCCTCAAAACAAGGGCAACTGTTAGAATCAAGGGGAGCTCTCTACTACGGCTGGTGCTTTCAACATCCCTATGTTGAAACAGGCCTGCTAAATCCCTCTAAAAAAATGGTTTTCAAGGGCACCGGGGTGGCTCAATTGGTCAAGTGTCTGCCTTCAGCTCAGGTCGTGGTCCCACAGTCCTGGGATTGAGCCCCACATCGGGCTCCCTACTCCCTGCTTCCTGCAGAGCAGAGAGCCGGCCTTTCCCTCTCCCACTCCCCCTTCTTGTTTTCCCTCTCTCGCTGTGTCTCTGTCAAATAAATAAAATCTTTAAAAAAAATGTTTTCAAGGTCGAAGACACTAAAATTCTGGCCAGTGGGGACTGCTGACATTTTAGAACTCTGAAATACCCTCCATGTCTCTGAAACATCCTCTATGTATAGCTGATGGCAAGAGATTTTTGTGAGAGAACTACACAAACATGTTTGGACAAGTGTGTCAGTCCATGTAGAAAATGGGAGACACACCACAATTCAGACTTTATAATTAGGATAGCAAATCAAAAGCCTTCAATAACATTTTTCACTTAATATACTTGAGAAAGTATCTATGAGCCCAAAGGATTTTTTAAAATGCCACTCTATTGTCACAGAAAAAACTTCAACTCCAGCCAAGGAAACAGAGGGCACATGCGACAGTGGAAAGAACTTGGGATCACATGACCAAGCTTCTAATCTGGGCTTTGCCACTAACGACCTATGTGGTCTCAGACTCAGGTTCTTCACCTAATAAAAAAACAAGACTGTTAAATTAAGTCTAATAAAATTATAATGTGATGTCTAGTTAAGACACCATAATGATTCTAGACAGATTCATCTGCTATAATGACATTTAGCCTTTTTGAAAAATTGCAGTGAATATCTGGCCAGAAGACATAACTTGAGGTGTCCCAATACCGCACTCCCCAACAATGTTGACTGCACTTGACTTACGTCACTGAGGGCTTTCTGGGCTTGGGCCACCCTTCTCAGCTCTGGGCTATCGTTGTACGGGTAAAACAAGCTTTTGTCAGCTTCCCAGTCCTCAGTGTACAGTTTCTAAATCAGAAAAGGGAGAAAAATTATGAGAAAGTGAGTTCCCACTTACACGAAATACACGATTTTGAATTTATCCATCAGTAGCAAGAAGAAATTAGGCAAGGTAAAAGCCAAGGTAAATGGAATCTGCAGATAACCTCCCCTTCTCCACTCAGTCCAAGTCATATTTATTATTAGCTTGTCCTCTTCTTTTGACAAAACTTATTTTCAGAAGGGCGGATGTGTCTGATTTTGTTTCATTTCCTCTCTGGGACTGTACCTGCTTCCTACAACAAGGACTAATGCAAGTGTAAGGAGCTAGGAAATACTTTGCATGGTCTCTATCATGAAAAGCATTTAATAAGCGTGATAGCCAGAAATGCCCCAAGTGTAACCCAATGTTTGAGAGCCAGTTCCCAGGTGCATCTTCGTACGCCCCTACTTGTTCTCCCCATGTTGCTTAGCTTCCCCCCAAGACCCTCTCCTCCACTCTACTCAAGAGCTTTCCTCTCAGTTCCTCCCTGCCCACCTCCATCCCTGAAACCCACATGGCTCAAGGATACTCACAAAAAGTGAGCATTCCAGATCATCAAGAGGACTGGGTATTGCTCTGATTTATGTGGGGGAAGGAGAGAAGCAGCGACAGAGCAGAAGCCCTTACCTTACTGAACATGGCTGTGTTCTTAACTGCCTGGACAAGTTCAGGGGCATCAGGGGGAAGCAGGTACTTATCCTTGGTGTCTTCCCAGTTCTGCTTGTATAAAACCTAGACAGAAAGAGCAGAGGACCAGTGGTTCGTGTCTCCCCGAAGGGCATGAGGGTGTAGAGAACAGAGAGCTGTGAAGTCTTTCAAATTCCAAGTGTCCTCACACCAAGGCTGCCCATGTGCCTATGCGTTACTAGCATCAGTTAGGAAAACACTGACCACATCCATGTCCCATTAATACTTTTCCTATGCTGGTAAGCTTTTACTTGAAAAGTCTGATTTTTTAAAAATAAATCATGATTAGGATTCTCCTACAGATTCCTTTCAAAGGCTGCAAACTTCTTGGCCATTGGCTGAATCGGGATAGGGGACATGTTCCTTTTGACTTATATGGTATTTTTTACAATGTTTTAAATTAGTTGCTTACATTTGAAATTTGAGGATTTCTTGTAAAAATTAAGCTCTCTGACTGGTTTAAAAATAAATAAGAGACTCTGGCAACACTGGGCCTGCCTTTCCAGGCCACCATAGGCCTTCCAGCCCACTTCAGTCGTCCGGTGGCCTCGATGACACACGTGCAGCCTGGGTCTCCCTCACTGTGAGTTCACAATGCCCGGGATTCAAAAGAGACAGATTGGCAAGCAGGATTAGGCCTGTCCAGCTCTCTCCTCTACGGCCAGATAGAGGTCACCTACGTGCTCTTCAGCATCCCAGCCATCCACACCATGACCTCACCTTACTGACTTGCTGCGACACTTTCTTTGCATGTTCAATGTCCTTTGCTTTTTCGTCTACGTGACAGATAGTTTTAGCAACATCGCCATCCATTCGATACTTAACCTGCAGAAATAATGCACAGAGTTCATGACAGGCATGCCCATGTGAGTACAGTAAAGGAAATCTATAACCCAAGAGCACTAACCTGACGACTCACTGTTTGTTCCGCAAAGCAAAGTTCCTACATTTTAGGAAGAAAACTGCGATCTCCAAAGGTCTGCCGAGCTCCTACATTCCCTGCATATCTGCTTTCCTGGCAGAGTTTCAGCCTCCCTGCACTCCTCCGAGGAGGACCACCGTGAACTCGAATTCCCCATCTCATCTCATCTCTTGCTCACTTATTAAGCCAAGCTTTTAGATAGCTCTTGGGGTTCGCATTTAGAGCCGCACAATCTTGAACCAACACTTCCTCTAGATTTCTGGACTGGCTCATAGTAATTCGACTCTTCTTTTTGTCTATACATTTTAAGGCCCCCAATTCCCAGAGATGGGCATGTTTTTGACATGTCTCGCCTTTATTTTAGAAATGCAGCCCACCTCACTGAGTTGATCTTGCACTTTCTTGATCCGGCGAAGTTCTGGGGTATCAGTTGTGATGGCATATGGCTGTCCTTTTGCTTTCTCATAGTTCTCCTTGTATTTATTCTGAAAAGAATATCAGATATTAGCCTAAAACCTGACAAGACAGCAGCAGAAATTTCAAGCAATACATTCACCCCTTCTGATTAAAAAAAAAAAAATCCTCCAAGTTCTAACAATTATCAGTTATAACAGCTTTCTTTTTGTCCCTTGTCCGATTCTCAGCAAAAACTAAAATAGATTTGTTCATTATTCTTCCTAAACATGGTTGGATACTTGAGACAGTAGAAATTCTATTACAGACTATTGTCTTGAAAATGCCCTAAAATGATTCTCTCAATGTTTTCATTGTCTGAATGCACACATAAAAAGTCCGAACCTCAATAATTTTAGAAAATAAATATAGAAATTATCTGAAAAGATTTGATTGCTAATACAATGCAAAAATATTCAATTCAGAAGTTGTAGCTAAATCTTAATGGTTTCTATAGCTGAGACACCAGCTGAATTAATGGAAAGTCTGAATTATGGAGTATTTTGAAAAGGAATGCAATTTCATTATTTCCGCTAAATATACAATGAGTTCTTGCCTTAATAACAATGTGCATAATTTATCATTATTAATGCTTCCATTGTACTCTAAATGTAGTCAACAATCTAAATTATACTCTTGATTTTATCACTAACCACTTTAAAAATACTATAAACCTTTGCCAACATTTTCTTCAGACTATCAGAAATTCTAGGTATTATCATCAGAATTTATGAGATTTTATGGCACTAAATGGGCAAAAAAAGTTTTCTGTTATACTGAATACTGCAATGATAAAGGAGGCAAGATAATCTTGTTTTTAGAGCCCAAAGCCTTAGGAAACTAGGTTTTAGGCCATTCAAGAATCTGAACTGGAAATTGGCCAAATAGTCCCCAGGAGTTAACACTAAACCAAACATGGCCATTTACCGACCAATCACAATGGGATGCTTTTGACTTAAGTCCTTAGTCCTATATAATTCAATGTTCCCATGAGCTGCTTTTCATTTTTTCCAAGCTCCCGGAGGATGTGCAATGAGGCCATCTAGTGAGACATCAGCTTGCATGGACAATCCACAAATGAGATCCATTCACATGGGTCTCAATCTGCTGCCAATCAGTATAAATTATTACAGTCTAACTGTACATGGAAATTTAAGGACCAGGGACCTTCAACAGCAGTGATTCTCAACCAGAGCTTCACATTTTCAAAGCCAGGCAGCTTTTAAAAATCTCCCTGCACAGGTCCCAACCTCAGACTGATTAAACCAGAACAGCCTGGGTATCAGTAGTTTTAAAACTCCCGGAGGATTCTGATGTACAGCCACAGTTAAAAACCACAGAGCTGGGGCGCCTGGGTGGCTCAGTTGGTTAAGCATCTGCCTTCAGCTCGGGTCATGATCCCAAGGTCCTGGGATCAAACCCAGTGGAAAGCCTGCTTCTCCCTCTCTCCACCCCCTGCCTGTTCTTTCTCTGTCCCTCTCAAATAAATAAAATCTTAAAAATCAAACAGATAAAACAAACAAACAAAACATTGTTCTAAGATATAGTCAAACATTCCGATCCTCATTTCAGATGAGCTCTTAGTGTGATCCTGGTTTTCTAAACTACACTTCTTCATCATACAGCTCTTGAAGATCTTTTTACATATTGTTAAGTATCTGGGTAAGGGGCATTCTGCTCAGACACAGTTTAAATAGATGTTCTTTAGCTTCTGTGAATGGATTTCAACTGAATATTTATGACTTCATGATTCTAGACTGGTTAACAGATTTTGATTAAATACCAATAAATGCTTTGTGACTGGCCTCCTGCTTATTTTGTGGGAATAATCGCAGTAAGGATGCTTTCTCTGATGCTGCAATGGTGCCAGTGAATTACATGAGAGGAAAATTCAAGAGTCACGAGAGCTTATATTTCTGCAGGGAAGTCTTTGTCTCACACAAGGCTGAGAAACAAAATTCAGCCGGCGCCAAAAACAGCTGGTTGAGAGTCAGTACTTTCTCAATAATAAAACCAGATTAGCAGAAGTTGTTTGAAACTTACTGGGCTAAAGAGTTCCTGCATCTTCTGACTGTGTACAATGTAGGGGGTCATGAACTTCGAAGAATCCAGTTTCTTCCGGATAACCTTCTTCCTCTCCACTGGCTTGGTGGTAACCGGCTGTGCCGGTACCGGCTGTGCCAACGCGGGTTTGGAAGGTTCTGACTGCTCATAGTCAGATGTGGTTGTCCGTGTTGTCGTAGTTTCATAGATTTCTGTTATTGTCTGAAAATGGGACACGTAGTTCAACATTGTTATGAAGTAAAAACTGTGATCGTGTGATCTTGGTATACAGGCATTATTCTGATCACAAGTCAGACTTCCACCCCTCCTGTAACTTCTACCTGTCTAAAACAGACCAAAGCAGGACATCATACACTCTGTCCAGTGAAGGTACATCACATTATGTAAATTTGCTTGTTCAGGAGAGTGTGTAGTCAAAAGGTTACTCCTTCCTAACTTGCTACACAGTGCCTTGAAACTCCATTTGTGTAGAAAGGAACCCAAATGCTTTCAGGTTGGATAAAAATCAGAAATACAATATTCTTAAACATTTAAAATCTTCTTAAATCGTTTGGGTAGAGGAAAAGCAAACTTGGGATGAGAGAACAAAAGATTAAGATGATCAAATAAAGCTTGACTTCCTGACTTCATGTTCACTTTTAAATGAGTCTAAGAAAAAGTGGGTTGCTTGTCCCATAATGAACCTGAGTGCCATGTACACTAATAAATGCTTACTTAGGTGGACAAGGGCAATGATAACAACATGGGGGGTAATTTTCCTTAACAACAGTCCTATGCATGTGGTAGGTGGGAGATGATGGTTTCTTATAAGAGCCTGTATAGTAGAAGAAACTAAGGCCCAAAGTTTAGGTCTAGTCCAAGGTTCAAAATACTGTATGTAAGAAAAGAAGGTAAGTAGCCAAGTCGTAGCACGATTTCCTTCACAGCAAATATCCTCTGTACCGATGGACGAGATCTAGCATTGGTTTGTAAAGAGAAACCAAGGCAACAAGGGCATTGGATGTCTAGGACAATTTTGTCAGATCATTGCTAATAGATTGTTTTCTGCCCATTGTTACTGATGTATGCTTGATGGTGACAAATTAACCAATTTACAGCATCTAAAATGTTAGGTTTCATGCAGTCACAAGCTCTTCAAGCAGGTTCCAGGAGAGCCATCACTGTCATGCTCAAGAGAAACAGCTCCATTCAGAAAAGGAAGCACAAGTGAGACATTTCACCCTAAAAAAATACCATCTTGAGATACACATGGGAAAGGCTTATGTGCTACAATCTAAGTAACATTTCATTGCCTCATCGGGGACAAAGGCTTGGAGGTGTCATTCCCTGTTGGCACAGATGGTGGCCCACAAGTTACGACTCTAAACAATATAATTGTGGGTCCCCGTTCAACTCACATGTCCAAGGCCATGCAATTGGTACAGTCACAGAGTGGTGATAGCCAATGATAAACAGCTACTTATTTTGAGTAGTACCACCTACCCCCCAAAAGACCACATGAACAATGGGGAAACCATCCCCAGCCACTTTGGATATGCTGAATAGCAAAGACAGTGTCATAACCTGTCAAACAGGTAGCGTTCATTCTTGTACCATCAGCAGCCATGCACATGTAAGTGACTGATTCTCTCTCAGACTCTCCCGTCGCCAGCTTTGTAGCCCTGGGAGTCTGTGAGGAGAGAAGGCTCTGACTGCTTTCATCAGCATGCAGCTCATGTGGACATGGGCTGGGTCTTACCTCTCCCGGCACCTCTTCATAGACTGTCTCCTCTGTGTAATACTACAAATAGAGCACAAAGGAATCATGAGAACAAAGCAGAAGTCACTTCTCCTCTGCCTCGGCTGAACCACAGGACTATTTCACTACAGCCCAGTTGGTGTGCACTAAGTGTGGGAAGGAAGTACATGACGGAAGCCATTTTAGCTTGGTGAAACTTCAGGGAAGCTAACGTGAATGCCATCAGACGAGGCAAGGAGATGCAGGGTGAAGAGAACAGGGTCTGAAGTGGGTTCTCTGCCAGAGGCAGTTATTTTACTTATGACAAGCAAAACCTTTTCTTCTGGTACCCAGGGCATAATTTGCAGAGAAAGTAGGAGAACGAAATCCTGAGTATGTGGGCTATGCAGAAGGAACTTGATATAACCCACTGTTTGTGACTAACAATAAAACAAAATAGATCTCCTTGACTGGACTGTGTCATGGAAAGACTAGATTCAAAAGCCTATACACATCTCAATGACCCCTAAGTCCCCGTAATAACTAAGAACGAGAGTCCCTTCCAGAGTGAGGGGTGCATCCGTATATGGCACGATGGTCCTGAAAGGATGCAAAGATGAAAATCTGCAAATGCCAAGGGGAGAAGGAGAAATGCTAGGACCTCTCAGCATAAGATGTGGGAAAGTGAGGCTACAGTTGACAATTGAGGGCTCTGAGGTACTTGCAGGCTGGATCTGAAATCAAACCTACTTTTGTTCTACTTCTGACATCACCAGCAATAAATAGAAGCTGACAGGAACTGGCTGACATTTTGTTTCAGATGCGTAAAGGGAGTGGAATCCTGCCCCCAGCCTCACCCGGCAAAGCTGGGCAAGCAGAACGAAAGACTCAGGCCAAGGCACGCAAGGAAAGGGACAAAAATGAAACACAGGGCTCATTTTCTCGGTTCACAAAATGTATATCGCTGTACGCTTCATTTATCTTTTCTCTGTCATCAAAACATATGCTCAGGGAGAGAGAAAAACGCTAACTACAAAATTTTCCTCAGGTGGCCTCCTTTCTTCTGCCCTTGGCTCAGTGAACCCTTATCAAATTATTTAACCATTGCCGATAGACCACTGGCTCTATTTCATCTGCAGGAAGATTAATATAAAATTTACCTAATGTCCCTTACTCTTGCACTTTCTTTTCTTCTGCACTAGTCCTTTAATTTAAAAATCTACTCTCCAGGGACGTCTGGCTGGCTCAGTCGGTTAAGTAGCTGCCTTTTGCTTGGGTCATGATCCTGGGGTTCTGGGATGGTTCCCTGCATCGGGCTCTGGGAGGGGCTGCTTCTTCCTCTACCTGCTGCTCCCCCTACTTGTGTGCATGTGCTCCCTCTCTGTTAAATAAATAAATAAATAAATAAATAAAATCTTAAAAAAATAAAATTTAATATCCATCTGTAGGTCCTTAGGCATAGCAAGAGAAACCACAAGCTCCCACAGGACGAAGACTTTCTCTTTTCTATGCCTTCATCACATGGGAAATATCATTTGGACACTTAGGGAATACTGTTTGATCATGATCCACAGAGAACCATGCCTCTGGCCACACAAAACATCAGGGACTGGAGAAGGAAGTATTAAACTAAAGCAAATGATTCACGACTATTTTGGATTTTCTTAGCACCCAAGGAAAAGTAGTTCTTGGTAGCCATCCAGTTTTACCTTTCCTGGGCTCTCACCATGGGTAAACGTATCTTGGAAATAAGCTTATAAAAAAAGCAACACTACCCAAATGGTTGGCATTAACTCATGTGCCAAATCCCACTTTTAGAGCTGTGCCACTAATTAGTGCATCCTCGTTTCTTTTCCTTCCTATCCGAGTTTCAGTTTGAGTAGAGTGATAGTACAATTTTATTTAGATGTCCAAGGCCCCTAGAAGATCTCTTTCTCAAGCCAGTTCCTGGCTTTGAACTCTTCCTTGACCATTTTCTCAAATTTGCCACCATTCCATTCTTCATGGCATCTTTTTTGAGGTCAGAGGGACCTTGGTTGAACATTCCCTGGTGAGAAGTCTATCAGTTTAGCAAATGCTAGTCAGACCCAGAAGCAGTAATAGGAATAAAATGGCAAGGATGAGAAGCCGAAAAATAGCCCCCTCCATTTTTGTGACATCTAGTCAAATCAATCAGGTCTAACGCTGAAGACAACTTCCAATGACCGAAGAACACAATTATTTTGAGAAAACCAAGGGATTTTTAACTTGGAGGCTAAAAAGAATTACTGGTATTACTACCACAGGAAGGCAATTTAATTTTAAATTGTGTCATTGTTGAATAGTGATTATTCTAACTCATGGGGACATTTGTAAAATGCACGCCAGTAATACTGACCATTGAGAATGTAGCCTTCGGCACTTAAGCCACAGATAATCATTATTATACTGTAGGAGATTCATTCTGTGTTTTGTTCCTAAATCCTTCGGTAATAAGATTAATTTTATTTGTAGAACAACAAATTTTTCTTCATCTAAATGTGGACCAGTCATTAAAATAATCTTCCAAAGTTAAATTTTGGCACTGTTATTTAGATTTTGGTTCTGGGTAGCTCTTAATTTCATCCTGATAAAAAGCACAGGTTTTCAAAACTGCCTCCAAGTATCTTAGGCACATGGAGGTTTCCCTATACTTAGATCATCATTAATTGTAAATTAAGTACTTTCAGATTCAATTTCAATGTTTTTCTATGGATTACAGCCCTCAAGCCTTGAGATTCTAGAATGTGAAGCTGAAGGCAAGCACTGATGAAGAAAAACCATAACATGACAAAAACAAAATTTTATAAAATAGATAACAGCTTTGTAAAATGTATCAGATGTCCATAAATAACCCAGAGGAAATTTTTCAGGATGTCCACTTAAGTCTTTGTTTAAATTTTCTTCAAAATTTAAACACAAAAGCTAGTCTTGTTCACTTAAGTAAACAGAACGGGAGTTGATAGGAAAGTGTGGCTCCAAATGTCACTTGTGAGCGTGATGAGTTCATATATACAGGTACCTGTGCACATTTACATATATGCAAAATCTCACATATAAAATCTCCTAAGTATATTATCCTGAACACTGATTCCATATCACCCTCTAGGTAATCAGCTGGTTGAAGCAAAGAGTCAGTTTTCCCTACTGCTGTGTGGAACTAAGAGTTGAGTTTTTAGAATTGTCCCTTTGTCTCCTCTGTCCCTTGGATCAGGAGGGTTGGCAGGTGGGGAAGAAGGTAGATTCAAGAGGTGCCTGGGTGGCTCAGTGGGTTAAGCCTCTGTCTTTGGCTCAGGTCATGATCTCAGGGTCCTGGGATCAAGCCCCTGCATTGGGATCTCTGCTCAGCAAGGAGCCTGCTTCCCACTCTCTCTCTGCCTACTTGTGATCAGTCTCTGCTAAATAAATAAAAATCTTGAAAAAAAAAAAAAGGAGGTAGTTTCAGAAGATCGATTAAAACCTGCCTTCACCCCACACCATGTTTTTCTGAGAGTTTA